>NW_027487082.1:0-17826 GCF_050908995.1 Andrena cerasifolii | reverse complement strand
TATACTAAATTTCAGCTTCAAAGGCATCGCCTTAAAGTTGCAAATAAGAGGCGCAGGCCTTTCAAGAGGCGTTCGCAAATTCTGCGTCTCTTCGTTAATCAGTCACTGTCTCGAAACATCTGCGCCACATCTCGCTCTTTGATTTGCTCTCCGGAGACATTACTTTGTTCCATCTCTTCGACGGCATGTTCTCCTGTTACAAAGCCCAATTTTGTGTATTCTCGAAATTTTCGCCAGATTTTGGCCAATAAATCAGGAGAAAATGAAGTGGAAAGACGTATACTAAATTCAGCTTCAAAGGCATCGCCTTAAAGTTGCAAATAAGAGGCGCAGGCCTTTCAAGAGGCGTTCGAAAATTCTGCGTCTCTTCGTTAATCAGTCACTGTCTCGAAACATCTGCGCCACATCTCGCTCTTTGATTTGCTCTCCGGAGACGTTACATTGTGCCATCTCTTTCGACGGCATGTTTTCCTGTTACAAAGCCCAATTTTGTGCATTCTGAAAATTTTCGCTAGATTTTGGCCAATATATCAGGAGAACATGAAGTGGAAAGAGGTATACTACATTTCAGCTTCAAAGGCATCGCTTAAAAGTATCAAATCAGAGGCGCAGGCCTTTCAAGAGGCGTTCGAAAATTGTGCGACTCTTCGTTAAACAGTCACTGTCTCGAAACATCTGCGCCACTTTTCGCTCTTTGATTTGCTCTCCAGAGACGTTACTTTGTTCCATCTCTTTCGACGGCATGTTGTCCTGTTACAAAGCCCAATTTGTGTACTCTCGAAATTTTCGGCAGATTTTGGCCAATATATCAGGAGAACATGAAGTCAAAAGAGGTATACTAAATTTCAGCTTCAAAGGCATCGCTTAAAGTATGAAATTAGAGGCGCAGGCCTTGCAAGAGGCGTTCGAAAATTGTGCGTCTCTTCGTTAATCAGTCACTGTCTCGAAACATCTGCGCCACATCTCGCTCTTTGATTTGCTCTCCGGAGACGTTACTTTGTGCCATCGCTTTCGACGGCATGTTCTCCCTGTTACAAAGCCCAATTTTGTGCATTCTGAAAATTTTCGCTAGATTTTGCTAATATATCAGGAGAACATGAAGTGGAAAGAGGTATACTAAATTTCAGCTTCAAAGGCATCGCTTAAAAGTATCAAATTAGAGGCGCAGGCCTTGCAAGAGGCGTTCGAAAATTGTGCGACTCTTCGTTAAACAGTCACTGTCTCGAAACATCTGCGCCACTTCTCGCTCTTTGATTTGCTCTCCGGAGACGTTACTTTGTTCCATCTCTTTCGACGGCATGTTCTCCTGTTACAAAACCCAATTTTGTGTATTCTCGAAATTTTCGCCAGATTTTGGCCAATATATCAGGAGAAAATGAAGTGGAAAGAGGTATACTAAATTTCAGCTTCAAATGCATCGCCTTAAACTTGCAATTAAGAGGCGCAGGCCTTTCAAGAGGCGTTCGAAAATTCTGCGTCTCTTCGTTAATCAGTCACTGTCTCGAAACATCTGCGCCACATCTCGCTCTTTGATTTGCTCTCCGGAGACGTTACATTGTTCCATCTCTTTCGACGGCATGTTCTCCTGTTACAAAACCCAATTTTGTGTATTCTCGAAATTTTCGCCAGATTTTGGCCAATAAATCAGGAGAAAATGAAGTGGAAGAGGTATACTAAATTTCCGCTTCAAAGGCATCGCCTTAAAGTTGCAAATAAGAGGCGCAGGCCTTGCAAGAGGCGTTCGAAAATTGTGCGACTCTTCGTTAAACAGTCACTGTCTCGAAACATCTGCGCCACTTCTCGCTCTTTGATTTGCTCTCCGGAGACGTTACTTTGTTCCATCTCTGTCGACGGCATGTTGTCCTGTTACAATGCCCAATTTTGTGTACTCTCGAAATTTTCGCCAGATTTTGGCCAATATATCAGGAGAACATGAAGTCAAAAGAGGTATACTAAATTTCAGCTTCAAGGGCATCGCCTTAAAGTTGCAAATAAGAGGCGCAGGCCTTTCAAGAGGCGTTCGAAAATTCTGCGTCTCTTCGTTAATCAGTCACTGTCTCGAAACATCTGCGCCACATCTCGCTCTTTGATTTGCTCTCCGCAGACGTTACTTTGTGCCATCGCTTTCGACGGCATGTTCTCCTGTTACAAAGCCCAATTTTGTGCATTCTGAAAATTTTCGCTAGATTTTGGCTAATATATCAGGAGAACATGAAGTGGAAAGAGGTATACTAAATTTCAGCTTCAAAGGCATCGCTTAAAAGTATCAAATTAGAGGCGCAGGCCTTGCAAGAGGCGTTCGAAAATTGTGCGACTCTTCGTTAAACAGTCACTGTCTCGAAACATCTGCGCCACTTCTCGCTCTTTGATTTGCTCTCCGGAGACGTTACTTTGTTCCATCTCTTTCGACGGCATGTTCTCCTGTTACAAAACCCAATTTTGTGTATTCTCGAAATTTTTCGCCAGATTTTGGCCAATAAATCAGGAGAAAATGAAGTGGAAGAGGTATACTAAATTTCAGCTTCAAATGCATCGCCTTAAAGTTGCAAATAAGAGGCGCAGGCCTTTCAAGAGGCGTTCGAAAATTCTGCGTCTCTTCGTTAATCAGTCACTGTCTCGAAACATCTGCGCCACATCTCGCTCTTTGATTTGCTCTACGGAGACGTTACTTTGTGCCATCTCTTTCGACGGCATGTTCTCATGTTACAAAGCCCAATTCTGTGGATTCTGAAAATTTTCGCCAGATTTTGGCCAATATATCAGGAGAACGTGAAGTGGAAAGAGGTATACTAAATTTCAGCTTCAAAGGCATCGCCTTAAAGTTGCAAATCAGAGGCGCAGGCCTTTCAAGAGGCGTTCGAATATTCTGCGTCTCTTCGTTAAACAGTCACTGACTCGAAACATCTGCGCCACTTCTCGCTCTTTGATTTGCTCTCCGGAGACGTTACTTTGTTCCATCTCTTTCGACGGCATGTTCTCCTGTTACAAAGCCCAATTGTGTGGATTCTGAAAATTTTCGGCAGATTTTGGCCAATATATCAGGAGAACATGAAGTGGAAAGAGGTATACTAAATTTCAGCTTCAAAGGCATCGCCTTAAAGTTGCAAATAAGAGGCGCAGGCCTTTCAAGAGGCGTTCGCAAATTCTGCGTCTCTTCGTTAATCAGTCACTGTCTCGAAACATCTGCGCCACATCTCGCTCTTTGATTTGCTCTCCGGAGACATTACTTTGTTCCATCTCTTTCGACGGCATGTTCTCCTGTTACAAAGCCCAATTTTGTGTATTCTCGAAATTTTCGCCAGATTTTGGCCAATAAATCAGGAGAAATGAAGTGGAAAGACGTATACTAAATTTCAGCTTCAAAGGCATCGCCTTAAAGTTGCAAATAAGAGGCGCAGGCCTTTCAAGAGGCGTTCGAAAATTCTGCGTCTCTTCGTTAATCAGTCACTGTCTCGAAACATCTGCGCCACATCTCGCTCTTTGATTTGCTCTCCGGAGACGTTACATTGTGCCATCTCTTTCGACGGCATGTTTTCCTGTTACAAAGCCCAATTTTGTGCATTCTGAAAATTTTCGCTAGATTTTGGCCAATATATCAGGAGAACATGAAGTGGAAAGAGGTATACTACATTTCAGCTTCAAAGGCATCGCTTAAAAGTATCAAATCAGAGGCGCAGGCCTTTCAAGAGGCGTTCGAAAATTGTGCGACTCTTCGTTAAACAGTCACTGTCTCGAAACATCTGCGCCACTTTTCGCTCTTTGATTTGCTCTCCAGAGACGTTACTTTGTTCCATCTCTTTCGACGGCATGTTGTCCTGTTACAAAGCCCAATTTTGTGTACTCTCGAAATTTTCGGCAGATTTTGGCCAATATATCAGGAGAACATGAAGTCAAAAGAGGTATACTAAATTTCAGCTTCAAAGGCATCGCTTAAAAGTATGAAATTAGAGGCGCAGGCCTTGCAAGAGGCGTTCGAAAATTGTGCGTCTCTTCGTTAATCAGTCACTGTCTCGAAACATCTGCGCCACATCTCGCTCTTTGATTTGCTCTCCGGAGACGTTACTTTGTGCCATCGCTTTCGACGGCATGTTCTCCTGTTACAAAGCCCAATTTTGTGCATTCTGAAAATTTTCGCTAGATTTTGGCTAATATATCAGGAGAACATGAAGTGGAAAGAGGTATACTAAATTTCAGCTTCAAAGGCATCGCTTAAAAGTATCAAATTAGAGGCGCAGGCCTTGCAAGAGGCGTTCGAAAATTGTGCGACTCTTCGTTAAACAGTCACTGTCTCGAAACATCTGCGCCACTTCTCGCTCTTTGATTTGCTCTCCGGAGACGTTACTTTGTTCCATCTCTTTCGACGGCATGTTCTCCTGTTACAAAACCCAATTTTGTGTATTCTCGAAATTTTCGCCAGATTTTGGCCAATATATCAGGAGAAAATGAAGTGGAAAGAGGTATACTAAATTTCAGCTTCAAATGCATCGCCTTAAACTTGCAATTAAGAGGCGCAGGCCTTTCAAGAGGCGTTCGAAAATTCTGCGTCTCTTCGTTAATCAGTCACTGTCTCGAAACATCTGCGCCACATCTCGCTCTTTGATTTGCTCTCCGGAGACGTTACATTGTTCCATCTCTTTCGACGGCATGTTCTCCTGTTACAAAACCCAATTTTGTGTATTCTCGAAATTTTCGCCAGATTTTGGCCAATAAATCAGGAGAAAATGAAGTGGAAGAGGTATACTAAATTTCAGCTTCAAAGGCATCGCTTAAAAGTATCAAATTAGAGGCGCAGGCCTTGCAAGAGGCGTTCGAAAATTGTGCGACTCTTCGTTAAACAGTCACTGTCTCGAAACATCTGCGCCACATCTCGCTCTTTGATTTGCTCTCCGGAGCCGTTACTTTGTGCCATCTCTTTCGGCGGCATGTTTTCCTGTTACAAAGCCCAATTTTGTGCATTCTGAAAATTTTCGCCAGATTTTGGCCAATATATCAGGAGAACATGATGTCAAAAGAGGTATACTAAATTTCAGCTTCAAGGGCATCGCCTTAAAGTTGCAAATAAGAGGCGCAGGCCTTTCAAGAGGCTTTCGAAAATTCTGCGTCTCTTCGTTAATCAGTCACTGTCTCGAAACACCTGCGCCACTTCTCGCTCTTTGATTTGCTCTCCGGAGACATTACTTTGTTCCATCTCTTTCGACGGCATGTTCTCCTGTTACAAAGCCCAATTTTGTGTATTCTCGAAATTTTCGCCAGATTTTGGCCAATAAATCAGGAGAAAATGAAGTGGAAAGAGGTATACTAAATTTCAGCTTCAAAGGCATCGCCTTAAAGTTGCAAATAAGAGGCGCAGGCCTTTCAAGAGGCGTTCGAAAATTCTGCGTCTCTTCGTTAATCAGTCACTGTCTCGAAACATCTGCGCCACATCTCGCTCTTTGATTTGCTCTCCGGAGACGTTACATTGTGCCATCTCTTTCGACGGCATGTTTTCCTGTTACAAAGCCCAATTTTGTGCATTCTGAAAATTTTCGCTAGATTTTGGCCAATATATCAGGAGAACATGAAGTGGAAAGAGGTATACTACATTTCAGCTTCAAAGGCATCGCTTAAAAGTATCAAATCAGAGGCGCAGGCCTTTCAAGAGGCGTTCGAAAATTGTGCGACTCTTCGTTAAACAGTCACTGTCTCGAAACATCTGCGCCACTTCTCGCTCATTGATTTGCCCTCCGGAGACGTTACTTTCTGCCATCTCTTTCGACGGCATGTTCTCCTGTTACAAAGCCCAATTGTGTGGATTCTGAAAATTTTCGCCAGATTTTGGTCAATATATCAGGAGAACATGAAGTCAAAAGAGGTATACTAAATTTCAGCTTCAAAGGCATAGCCTTAAACTTGCAATTAAGAGGCGCAGGCCTTTCAAGAGGCGTTCGAAAATTCTGCGTCTCTTCGTTAAACAGTCACTGTCTCGAAACATCTGCGCCACTTTTCGCTCTTTGATTTGCTCTCCAGAGACGTTACTTTGTTCCATCTCTTTCGACGGCATGTTGTCCTGTTACAAAGCCCAATTTTGTGTACTCTCGAAATTTTCGGCAGATTTTGGCCAATATATCAGGAGAACATGAAGTCAAAAGAGGTATACTAAATTTCAGCTTCAAGGGCATCGCCTTAAAGTTGCAAATAAGAGGCGCAGGCCTTTCAAGAGGCGTTCGAAAATTCTGCGTCTCTTCGTTAATCAGTCACTGTCTCGAAACATCTGCGCCACATCTCGCTCTTTGATTTGCTCTCCGGAGACGTTACTTTGTGCCATCGCTTTCGACGGCATGTTCTCCTGTTACAAAGCCCAATTTTGTGCATTCTGAAAATTTTCGCTAGATTTTGGCTAATATATCAGGAGAACATGAAGTGGAAAGAGGTATACTAAATTTCAGCTTCAAAGGCATCGCCTTAAAGTTGCAAATAAGAGGCGCAGGCCTTTCAAGAGGCGTTCGCAAATTCTGCGTCTCTTCGTTAATCAGTCACTGTCTCGAAACATCTGCGCCACATCTCGCTCTTTGATTTGCTCTCCGGAGACATTACTTTGTTCCATCTCTTTCGACGGCATGTTCTCCTGTTACAAAGCCCAATTTTGTGTATTCTCGAAATTTTCGCCAGATTTTGGCCAATAAATCAGGAGAAAATGAAGTGGAAAGACGTATACTAAATTTCAGCTTCAAAGGCATCGCCTTAAAGTTGCAAATAAGAGGCGCAGGCCTTTCAAGAGGCGTTCGAAAATTCTGCGTCTCTTCGTTAATCAGTCACTGTCTCGAAACATCTGCGCCACATCTCGCTCTTTGATTTGCTCTCCGGAGACGTTACATTGTGCCATCTCTTTCGACGGCATGTTTTCCTGTTACAAAGCCCAATTTTGTGCATTCTGAAAATTTTCGCTAGATTTTGGCCAATATATCAGGAGAACATGAAGTGGAAAGAGGTATACTACATTTCAGCTTCAAAGGCATCGCTTAAAAGTATCAAATCAGAGGCGCAGGCCTTTCAAGAGGCGTTCGAAAATTGTGCGACTCTTCGTTAAACAGTCACTGTCTCGAAACATCTGCGCCACTTTTCGCTCTTTGATTTGCTCTCCAGAGACGTTACTTTGTTCCATCTCTTTCGACGGCATGTTGTCCTGTTACAAAGCCCAATTTTGTGTACTCTCGAAATTTTCGGCAGATTTTGGCCAATATATCAGGAGAACATGAAGTCAAAAGAGGTATACTAAATTTCAGCTTCAAAGGCATCGCTTAAAAGTATGAAATTAGAGGCGCAGGCCTTGCAAGAGGCGTTCGAAAATTGTGCGTCTCTTCGTTAATCAGTCACTGTCTCGAAACATCTGCGCCACATCTCGCTCTTTGATTTGCTCTCCGGAGACGTTACTTTGTGCCATCGCTTTCGACGGCATGTTCTCCTGTTACAAAGCCCAATTTTGTGCATTCTGAAAATTTTCGCTAGATTTTGGCTAATATATCAGGAGAACATGAAGTGGAAAGAGGTATACTAAATTTCAGCTTCAAAGGCATCGCTTAAAAGTATCAAATTAGAGGCGCAGGCCTTGCAAGAGGCGTTCGAAAATTGTGCGACTCTTCGTTAAACAGTCACTGTCTCGAAACATCTGCGCCACTTCTCGCTCTTTGATTTGCTCTCCGGAGACGTTACTTTGTTCCATCTCTTTCGACGGCATGTTCTCCTGTTACAAAACCCAATTTTGTGTATTCTCGAAATTTTCGCCAGATTTTGGCCAATATATCAGGAGAAAATGAAGTGGAAAGAGGTATACTAAATTTCAGCTTCAAATGCATCGCCTTAAACTTGCAATTAAGAGGCGCAGGCCTTTCAAGAGGCGTTCGAAAATTCTGCGTCTCTTCGTTAATCAGTCACTGTCTCGAAACATCTGCGCCACATCTCGCTCTTTGATTTGCTCTCCGGAGACGTTACATTGTTCCATCTCTTTCGACGGCATGTTCTCCTGTTACAAAACCCAATTTTGTGTATTCTCGAAATTTTCGCCAGATTTTGGCCAATAAATCAGGAGAAAATGAAGTGGAAGAGGTATACTAAATTTCCGCTTCAAAGGCATCGCCTTAAAGTTGCAAATAAGAGGCGCAGGCCTTTCAAGAGGCGTTCGAAAATTCTGCGTCTCTTCGTTAATCAGTCACTGTCTCGAAACATCTGCGCCACATCTCGCTCTTTGATTTGCTCTCCGGAGACGTTACATTGTTCCATCTCTTTCGACGGCATGTTCTCCTGTTACAAAACGCAATTTTGTGTATTCTCGAAATTTTCGCCAGATTTTGGCCAGTATATCAGGAGAAAATGAAGTGGAAAGAGGTATACTAAATTTCAGCTTCAAAGGCATCGCCTTAAACTTGCAATTAAGAGGCGCAGGCCTTTCAAGAGGCGTTCGAAAATTGTGGGACTCTTCGTTAAACTGCCACTGTCTCGAAACACCTGCGCCACTTCTCGCTCTTTGATTTGCCCTCCGGAGACGTTACTTTGTGCCATCTCTTTCGACGGCATGTTCTCCTGTTACAAAGCCCAATTGTGTGGATTCTGAAAATTTTCGCCAGATTTTGGCCAATATATCAGGAGAACATGAAGTGGAAAGAGGTATACTAAATTTCAGCTTCAAAGGCATCGCCTTAAAGTTGCAAATAAGAGGCGCAGGCCTTTCAAGAGGCGTTCGCAAATTCTGCGTCTCTTCGTTAATCAGTCACTGTCTCGAAACATCTGCGCCACATCTCGCACTTTGATTTGCTCCCCGGAGACGTTACATTGTTCCATCTCTTTCGACGGCATGTTCTCCTGTTACAAAACCCAATTTTGTGTATTCTCGAAATTTTCGCCAGATTTTGGCCAATAAATCAGGAGAAAATGAAGTGGAAGAGGTATACTAAATTTCCGCTTCAAAGGCATCGCCTTAAAGTTGCAAATAAGAGGCGCAGGCCTTTAAAGAGGCGTTCGAAAATTCTGAGTCTCTTCGTTAATCAGTCACTGTCTCGAAACATCTGCGCCACATCTCGCTCTTTGATTTGCTCTCCGGAGCCGTTACTTTGTGCCATCTCTTTCGGCGGCATGTTTTCCTGTTACAAAGCCCAATTTTGTGCATTCTGAAAATTTTCGCCAGATTTTGGCCAATATATCAGGAGAACATGATGTCAAAAGAGGTATACTAAATTTCAGCTTCAAGGGCATCGCCTTAAAGTTGCAAATAAGAGGCGCAGGCCTTTCAAGAGGCGTTCGAAAATTCTGCGTCTCTTCGTTAATCAGTCACTGTCTCGAAACATCTGCGCCACATCTCGCTCTTTGATTTGCTCTCCGGAGACGTTACATTGTGCCATCTCTTTCGACGGCATGTTTTCCTGTTACAAAGCACAATTTTGTGCGTTCTGAAAATTTTCGCAAGATTTTGGCCAATATATCAGGAGAACATGAAGTGGAAAGAGGTATACTACATTTCAGCTTCAAAGGCATCGCTTAAAAGTATCAAATCAGAGGCGCAGGCCTTTCAAGAGGCGTTCGAAAATTGTGCGACTCTTCGTTAAACAGTCACTGTCTCGAAACATCTGCGCCACTTCTCGCTCATTGATTTGCCCTCCGGAGACGTTACTTTGTGCCATCTCTTTCGACGGCATGTTCTCCTGTTACAAAGCCCAATTGTGTGGATTCTGAAAATTTTCGCCAGATTTTGGTCAATATATCAGGAGAACATGAAGTGGAAAGAGGTATACTAAATTTCAGCTTCAAAGGCATAGCCTTAAACTTGCAATTAAGAGGCGCAGGCCTTTCAAGAGGCGTTCGAAAATTCTGTGTCTCTTCGTTAAACAGTCACTGTCTCGAAACATCTGCGCCACTTTTCGCCCTTTGATTTGCTCTCCAGAGACGTTACTTTGTTCCATCTCTTTCGACGGCATGTTGTCCTGTTACAAAGCCCAATTTTGTGTACTCTCGAAATTTTCGCCAGATTTTGGCCAATATATCAGGAGAACATGAAGTCAAAAGAGGTATACTAAATTTCAGCTTCAAGGGCATCGCCTTAAAGTAGCAAATAAGAGGCGCAGGCCTTTCAAGAGGCGTTCGAAAATTCTGCGTCTCTTCGTTAATCAGTCACTGTCTCGAAACATCTGCGCCACTTCTCGCTCTTTGATTTGCTCTCCGGAGACGTTACTTTGTGCCATCGCTTTCGACGGCATGTTGTCCTGTTACAAAGCCCAATTTTGTGTACTCTCGAAATTTTCGCCAGATTTTGGCCAATATATCAGGAGAACATGAAGTCAAAAGAGGTATACTAAATTTCAGCTTCAAGGGCATCGCCTTAAAGTAGCAAATAAGAGGCGCAGGCCTTTCAAGAGGCGTTCGAAAATTCTGCGTCTCTTCGTTAATCAGTCACTGTCTCGAAACATCTGCGCCACATCTCGCTCTTTGATTTGCTCTCCGGAGACATTACTTTGTTCCATCTCTTTCGACGGCATGTTCTCCTGTTACAAAGCCCAATTTTGTGTATTCTCGAAATTTTCGCCAGATTTTGGCCAATAAATCAGGAGAAAATGAAGTGGAAAGACGTATACTAAATTTCAGCTTCAAAGGCATCGCCTTAAAGTTGCAAATAAGAGGCGCAGGCCTTTCAAGAGGCGTTCGAAAATTCTGCGTCTCTTCGTTAATCAGTCACTGTCTCGAAACATCTGCGCCACATCTCGCTCTTTGATTTGCTCTCCGGAGACGTTACATTGTGCCATCTCTTTCGACGGCATGTTTTCCTGTTACAAAGCCCAATTTTGTGCATTCTGAAAATTTTCGCTAGATTTTGGCCAATATATCAGGAGAACATGAAGTGGAAAGAGGTATACTACATTTCAGCTTCAAAGGCATCGCTTAAAAGTATCAAATCAGAGGCGCAGGCCTTTCAAGAGGCGTTCGAAAATTGTGCGACTCTTCGTTAAACAGTCACTGTCTCGAAACATCTGCGCCACTTTTCGCTCTTTGATTTGCTCTCCAGAGACGTTACTTTGTTCCATCTCTTTCGACGGCATGTTGTCCTGTTACAAAGCCCAATTTTGTGTACTCTCGAAATTTTCGGCAGATTTTGGCCAATATATCAGGAGAACATGAAGTCAAAAGAGGTATACTAAATTTCAGCTTCAAAGGCATCGCTTAAAAGTATGAAATTAGAGGCGCAGGCCTTGCAAGAGGCGTTCGAAAATTGTGCGTCTCTTCGTTAATCAGTCACTGTCTCGAAACATCTGCGCCACATCTCGCTCTTTGATTTGCTCTCCGGAGACGTTACTTTGTGCCATCGCTTTCGACGGCATGTTCTCCTGTTACAAAGCCCAATTTTGTGCATTCTGAAAATTTTCGCTAGATTTTGGCTAATATATCAGGAGAACATGAAGTGGAAAGAGGTATACTAAATTTCAGCTTCAAAGGCATCGCTTAAAAGTATCAAATTAGAGGCGCAGGCCTTGCAAGAGGCGTTCGAAAATTGTGCGACTCTTCGTTAAACAGTCACTGTCTCGAAACATCTGCGCCACTTCTCGCTCTTTGATTTGCTCTCCGGAGACGTTACTTTGTTCCATCTCTTTCGACGGCATGTTCTCCTGTTACAAAACCCAATTTTGTGTATTCTCGAAATTTTCGCCAGATTTTGGCCAATATATCAGGAGAAAATGAAGTGGAAAGAGGTATACTAAATTTCAGCTTCAAATGCATCGCCTTAAACTTGCAATTAAGAGGCGCAGGCCTTTCAAGAGGCGTTCGAAAATTCTGCGTCTCTTCGTTAATCAGTCACTGTCTCGAAACATCTGCGCCACATCTCGCTCTTTGATTTGCTCTCCGGAGACGTTACATTGTTCCATCTCTTTCGACGGCATGTTCTCCTGTTACAAAACCCAATTTTGTGTATTCTCGAAATTTTCGCCAGATTTTGGCCAATAAATCAGGAGAAAATGAAGTGGAAGAGGTATACTAAATTTCCGCTTCAAAGGCATCGCCTTAAAGTTGCAAATAAGAGGCGCAGGCCTTTCAAGAGGCGTTCGAAAATTCTGCGTCTCTTCGTTAATCAGTCACTGTCTCGAAACATCTGCGCCACATCTCGCTCTTTGATTTGCTCTCCGGAGACGTTACATTGTTCCATCTCTTTCGACGGCATGTTCTCCTGTTACAAAACGCAATTTTGTGTATTCTCGAAATTTTCGCCAGATTTTGGCCAGTATATCAGGAGAAAATGAAGTGGAAAGAGGTATACTAAATTTCAGCTTCAAAGGCATCGCCTTAAACTTGCAATTAAGAGGCGCAGGCCTTTCAAGAGGCGTTCGAAAATTGTGGGACTCTTCGTTAAACTGCCACTGTCTCGAAACACCTGCGCCACTTCTCGCTCTTTGATTTGCCCTCCGGAGACGTTACTTTGTGCCATCTCTTTCGACGGCATGTTCTCCTGTTACAAAGCCCAATTGTGTGGATTCTGAAAATTTTCGCCAGATTTTGGCCAATATATCAGGAGAACATGAAGTGGAAAGAGGTATACTAAATTTCAGCTTCAAAGGCATCGCCTTAAAGTTGCAAATAAGAGGCGCAGGCCTTTCAAGAGGCGTTCGCAAATTCTGCGTCTCTTCGTTAATCAGTCACTGTCTCGAAACATCTGCGCCACATCTCGCACTTTGATTTGCTCCCCGGAGACGTTACATTGTTCCATCTCTTTCGACGGCATGTTCTCCTGTTACAAAACCCAATTTTGTGTATTCTCGAAATTTTCGCCAGATTTTGGCCAATAAATCAGGAGAAAATGAAGTGGAAGAGGTATACTAAATTTCCGCTTCAAAGGCATCGCCTTAAAGTTGCAAATAAGAGGCGCAGGCCTTTAAAGAGGCGTTCGAAAATTCTGAGTCTCTTCGTTAATCAGTCACTGTCTCGAAACATCTGCGCCACATCTCGCTCTTTGATTTGCTCTCCGGAGCCGTTACTTTGTGCCATCTCTTTCGGCGGCATGTTTTCCTGTTACAAAGCCCAATTTTGTGCATTCTGAAAATTTTCGCCAGATTTTGGCCAATATATCAGGAGAACATGATGTCAAAAGAGGTATACTAAATTTCAGCTTCAAGGGCATCGCCTTAAAGTTGCAAATAAGAGGCGCAGGCCTTTCAAGAGGCGTTCGAAAATTCTGCGTCTCTTCGTTAATCAGTCACTGTCTCGAAACATCTGCGCCACATCTCGCTCTTTGATTTGCTCTCCGGAGACGTTACATTGTGCCATCTCTTTCGACGGCATGTTTTCCTGTTACAAAGCACAATTTTGTGCGTTCTGAAAATTTTCGCAAGATTTTGGCCAATATATCAGGAGAACATGAAGTGGAAAGAGGTATACTACATTTCAGCTTCAAAGGCATCGCTTAAAAGTATCAAATCAGAGGCGCGGGCCTTTCAAGAGGCGTTCGAAAATTGTGCGACTCTTCGTTAAACAGTCACTGTCTCGAAACATCTGCGCCACTTCTCGCTCATTGATTTGCCCTCCGGAGACGTTACTTTGTGCCATCTCTTTCGACGGCATGTTCTCCTGTTACAAAGCCCAATTGTGTGGATTCTGAAAATTTTCGCCAGATTTTGGTCAATATATCAGGAGAACATGAAGTGGAAAGAGGTATACTAAATTTCAGCTTCAAAGGCATAGCCTTAAACTTGCAATTAAGAGGCGCAGGCCTTTCAAGAGGCGTTCGAAAATTCTGTGTCTCTTCGTTAAACAGTCACTGTCTCGAAACATCTGCGCCACTTTTCGCCCTTTGATTTGCTCTCCAGAGACGTTACTTTGTTCCATCTCTTTCGACGGCATGTTGTCCTGTTACAAAGCCCAATTTTGTGTACTCTCGAAATTTTCGCCAGATTTTGGCCAATATATCAGGAGAACATGAAGTCAAAAGAGGTATACTAAATTTCAGCTTCAAGGGCATCGCCTTAAAGTAGCAAATAAGAGGCGCAGGCCTTTCAAGAGGCGTTCGAAAATTCTGCGTCTCTTCGTTAATCAGTCACTGTCTCGAAACATCTGCGCCACTTCTCGCTCTTTGATTTGCTCTCCGGAGACGTTACTTTGTGCCATCGCTTTCGACGGCATGTTGTCCTGTTACAAAGCCCAATTTTGTGTACTCTCGAAATTTTCGCCAGATTTTGGCCAATATATCAGGAGAACATGAAGTCAAAAGAGGTATACTAAATTTCAGCTTCAAGGGCATCGCCTTAAAGTAGCAAATAAGAGGCGCAGGCCTTTCAAGAGGCGTTCGAAAATTCTGCGTCTCTTCGTTAATCAGTCACTGTCTCGAAACATCTGCGCCACATCTCGCTCTTTGATTTGCTCTCCGGAGACGTTACTTTGTGCCATCGCTTTCGACGGCATGTTCTCCTGTTACAAAGCCCAATTTTGTGCATTCTGAAAATTTTCGCTAGATTTTGGCTAATATATCAGGAGAACATGAAGTGGAAAGAGGTATACTAAATTTCAGCTTCAAAGGCATCGCTTAAAAGTATCAAATTAGAGGCGCAGGCCTTGCAAGAGGCGTTCGAAAATTGTGCGACTCTTCGTTAAACAGTCACTGTCTCGAAACATCTGCGCCACTTCTCGCTCTTTGATTTGCTCTCCGGAGACGTTACTTTGTTCCATCTCTTTCGACGGCATGTTGTCCTGTTACAAAGCCCAATTTTGTGTACTCTCGAAATTTTCGCCAGATTTTGGCCAATATATCAGGAGAACATGAAGTCAAAAGAGGTATACTAAATTTCAGCTTCAAGGGCATCGCCTTAAAGTAGCAAATAAGAGGCGCAGGCCTTTCAAGAGGCGTTCGAAAATTCTGCGTCTCTTCGTTAATCAGTCACTGTCTCGAAACATCTGCGCCACATCTCGCTCTTTGATTTGCTCTCCGGAGACGTTACATTGTGCCATCTCTTTCGACGGCATGTTTTCCTGTTACAAAGCCCAATTTTGTGCATTCTGAAAATTTTCGCTAGATTTTGGCCAATATATCAGGAGAACATGAAGTGGAAAGAGGTATACAACATTTCAGCTTCAAAGGCATCGCTTAAAAGTATCAAATCAGAGGCGCAGGCCTTTCAAGAGGCGTTCGAAAATTGTGCGACTCTTCGTTAAACAGTCACTGTCTCGAAACATCTGCGCCACTTCTCGCTCATTGATTTGCCCTCCGGAGACGTTACTTTGTGCCATCTCTTTCGACGGCATGTTCTCCTGTTACAAAGCCCAATTGTGTGGATTCTGAAAATTTTCGCCAGATTTTGGTCAATATATCAGGAGAACATGAAGTCAAAAGAGGTATACTAAATTTCAGCTTCAAAGGCATAGCCTTAAACTTGCAATTAAGAGGCGCAGGCCTTTCAAGAGGCGTTCGAAAATTCTGCGTCTCTTCGTTAAACAGTCACTGTCTCGAAACATCTGCGCCACTTTTCGCTCTTTGATTTGCTCTCCAGAGACGTTACTTTGTTCCATCTCTTTCGACGGCGTGTTGTCCTGTTACAAAGCCCAATTTTGTGTACTCTCGAAATTTTCGCCAGATTTTGGCTAATATATCAGGAGAACATGAAGTGGAAAGAGGTATACTAAATTTCAGCTTCAAAGGCATCGCTTAAAAGTATCAAATTAGAGGCGCAGGCCTTGCAAGAGGCGTTCGAAAATTGTGCGACTCTTCGTTAAACAGTCACTGTCTCGAAACATCTGCGCCACTTCTCGCTCTTTGATTTGCTCTCCGGAGACGTTACTTTGTTCCATCTCTGTCGACGGCATGTTGTCCTGTTACAATGCCCAATTTTGTGTACTCTCGAAATTTTCGCCAGATTTTGGCCAATATATCAGGAGAACATGAAGTCAAAAGAGGTATACTAAATTTCAGCTTCAAGGGCATCGCCTTAAAGTAGCAAATAAGAGGCGCAGGCCTTTCAAGAGGCGTTCGAAAATTCTGCGTCTCTTCGTTAATCAGTCACTGTCTCGAAACATCTGCGCCACATCTCGCTCTTTGATTTGCTTTCCGGAGACGTTACTTTGTGCCATCGCTTTCGACGGCATGTTGTCCTGTTACAAAGCCCAATTTTGTGTACTCTCGAAATTTTCGCCAGATTTTGGCCAATATATCAGGAGAACATGAAGTCAAAAGAGGTATACTAAATTTCAGCTTCAAGGGCATCGCCTTAAAGTAGCAAATAAGAGGCGCAGGCCTTTCAAGAGGCGTTCGAAAATTCTGCGTCTCTTCGTTAATCAGTCACTGTCTCGAAACATCTGCGCCACATCTCGCTCTTTGATTTGCTCTCCGGAGACGTTACTTTGTGCCATCGCTTTCGACGGCATGTTCTCCTGTTACAAAGCCCAATTTTGTGCATTCTGAAAATTTTCGCTAGATTTTGGCTAATATATCAGGAGAACATGAAGTGGAAAGAGGTATACTAAATTTCAGCTTCAAAGGCATCGCTTAAAAGTATCAAATTAGAGGCGCAGGCCTTGCAAGAGGCGTTCGAAAATTGTGCGACTCTTCGTTAAACAGTCACTGTCTCGAAACATCTGCGCCACTTCTCGCTCTTTGATTTGCTCTCCGGAGACGTTACTTTGTTCCATCTCTTTCGACGGCATGTTCTCCTGTTACAAAACCCAATTTTGTGTATTCTCGAAATTTTCGCCAGATTTTGGCCAATATATCAGGAGAAAATGAAGTGGAAAGAGGTATACTAAATTTCAGCTTCAAATGCATCGCCTTAAACTTGCAATTAAGAGGCGCAGGCCTTTCAAGAGGCGTTCGAAAATTGTGGGACTCTTCGTTAAACTGTCACTGTCTCGAAACACCTGCGCCACTTCTCGCTCTTCGATTTGCTCTCCGAAGACGTTACTTTGTGCCATCTCTTTCGACGGCATGTTCTCCTGTTACAAAGCCCAATTTTGTGCATTCTGAAAATTTTCGCCAGATTTTGGCCATTATATCAGGAGAACATGAAGTGGAAAGAGGTATACTAAATTTCAGCTTCAATGGCATCGCCTTAAACTTGCAATTAAGAGGCGCAGGCCTTTCAAGAGGCGTTCGAATATTCTGCGTCTCTTCGTTAAACAGTCACTGTCTCGAAACATCTGCGCCACTTCTCGCTCATTGATTTGCCCTCCGGGGACGTTACTTTGTGCCATCTCTTTCGACGGCATGTTCTCCTGTTACAAAGCCCAATTGTGTGGATTCTGAAAATTTTCGGCAGATTTTGGCCAATATATCAGGAGAACATGAAGTGGAAAGAGGTATACTAAATTTCAGCTTCAAAGGCATCGCCTTAAAGTTGCAAATAAGAGGCGCAGGCCTTTCAAGAGGCGTTCGCAAATTCTGCGTCTCTTCGTTAATCAGTCACTGTCTCGAAACATCTGCGCCACATCTCGCTCTTTGATTTGCTCTCCGGAGCCGTTACTTTGTGCCATCTCTTTCGGCGGCATGTTTTCCTGTTACAAAGCCCAATTTTGTGCATTCTGAAAATTTTCGCCAGATTTTGGCCAATATATCAGGAGAACATGATGTCAAAAGAGGTATACTAAATTTCAGCTTCAAGGGCATCGCCTTAAAGTTGCAAATAAGAGGCGCAGGCCTTTCAAGAGGCTTTCGAAAATTCTGCGTCTCTTCGTTAATCAGTCACTGTCTCGAAACACCTGCGCCACTTCTCGCTCTTTGATTTGCTCTCCGGAGACATTACTTTGTTCCATCTCTTTCGACGGCATGTTCTCCTGTTACAAAGCCCAATTTTGTGTATTCTCGAAATTTTCGCCAGATTTTGGCCAATAAATCAGGAG
>NW_027487081.1:0-17828 GCF_050908995.1 Andrena cerasifolii | reverse complement strand
TTTTCAATTTTTTAAAATTTTTTTTTAATTTTTCAAATTTTTTTAAAATTTTTAAAAAAATTTTTTTAAACTTTTTTTTAAAATTTTTATTTTAATTTTTTTTTAATTTTTAAATTTTTTTTTAAATTATTTATATTCTTTTAATTGTTTTAATTTAATTTTTTTTTAATTTTTAAATTTTTTTTTAATTTTTAAATTTTTTTTTTAATTTTTAAATTTTTTTTTAATTTTCAAAATTTTTTTTAATTTTTTTTTAATTTAAATTTTTTTTTTTTTTTAATCTTTGAAAATTTTTCTAAATTTGTTTTAAATTTATTTAAAAGTTATATTTTTATATTTCAAAAATGTTTTTTAATTTAAAAAAATTTTTTTTAATTTTTATTTTTCTTTTTTTTCATTTTTTTTTAATTTTTAAAATTTTCTTAAAACTTTTTTTTTCATTTTTTAAACAAAATTTTTTAATTTTTTTAAAAGTTATAATTTTTTTATTTCAAAAAATGTTTTTAATATTTTTTAATTTTTTTCTTTTATTTTAATTTTTTAAATTTTTTTAATTTTTTTAATTTTTTTAATATTTAAAATTTTTTTATTTTTTTTTAATTTTTAAAATTTTTTTATTTTTTTTAATTTTTGAAAATTTTTCTAAATTTTTTTAAAATTTTTTTAAAATTATTATTTTTTTATTTCAAAAATGTTTTTTGATTTTTTCAAATTTTTAATTTTTTTAAAAATTTTCTTATAATTTTTTTTTTAATTTTTCAAATAATTTTAATTTTTTTTTTAATTTTTCAATTTTTTTAAAACTTTTTTTAATTTTTCAAATTTTTTTTAAATTTTTTAAAGTTTTTTTTTAAACTTTTTTTTAAAATTTTTATTTTAATTTTTTTTTTAATTTTTAAAATTTTTTTAAATTATTTATATTCTTTTAATTTTTTTAATTTAATTTTTTTTTAATTTTAATTTTTTTTTAATTTTAAATTTTTTTTTTAATTTTTAAAATTTTTTTTAATATTTTTTAAAATTTTTTATTTAAATTCTTTTTAAATTTTTATTTTAATTTTTTTTAATTTTAAAATTTTTTTTTAAAATTATTTATATTCTTTTAATTTCTTTAATTTAAATTTTTTTAATTTTTAAATTTTTTTTAACTTTAAAATTTTTTTTTAATTTTTAAAATTTTTATTTTAATTTTTAAATTTTTTTTTTAATTTTAAAATTTTTTTTATTTTTTTTTTAATCTTTGAAAATTTATCTAAATTTTTTTTTAATTTATTTAAAAGTATTATTTTTTTATTTCAAAAATGTTTTTTAATTTTTTAAAATTTTTTTTAATTTTTATTTTTCTTTCTTTATTTTTTTTTAATTTTTAAAATTTTCTTAATACTTTTTTTTTAATTTTTTAAACAAATTTTTTTAAATTTTTTTAAAATTTTCTTATAATTTTTTTTAATTTTTAAATTTTTTTTAAAATTTTTTTTTATTTTATTTTAATTTTCGAAAATTTTTCTAATTTTTTTAAAAATTTTTTAAAAGTATAATTTTTTTATTTCAAAAATGTTTTTTAATTTTTTTTTAATTTTTTTAATTTTTATTTATCTTTTTTTATTTTTTTTTTAATTTTTAAAAATTTCTTAATACTTTTTTTTTAATTTTTTAAACAAAATTTTTTAATTTTTTTAAAATTTTTTTTTAAATTTTAAAATTTTTTTTAAAATTTTTTAAAAATTATAATTTTTTTATTTCAAAAAATGTTTTTTAATTTTTTTAATTTTTTAAATTTTTTTTAAATTTTCTTATAATTTTTTTAATTTAATTTTTTTTTAATTTTAAATTTTTTTAACTTTAAATTTTTTTTTAATTTTTAAAATTTTTTTTTAATTTTTAAATTTTTTTTTAATTTTCAAATTTTTTTTAATTTTTTTTTAATTTAAATTTTTTTTATTTTTTTTTAATCTTTGAAAATTTTTCTAAATTTTTTTTAAATTTATTTAAAAGTATTATTTTTGTATTTCAAAAATGTTTTTTAATTTAAAAAAAAAAAAATTTTAATTTTTAAAATTTTCTTAAAACTTTTTTTTTTAATTTTTAAAAAAATTTTAAATTTTTTTAAATTTTTTTTATAATTTTTTAATTTTTTTGTTAAAAATTTGTTTCAATTTTTTAACAAAATTAAAAAAAATTATTTATTTTTAAATTTTTTTCTATATTTTTAAATTTTTAAAATTTTTTTAATTTTTAAATTTTTATTTTTTTTAATTATTTATTTTTTTTTTAATTTTTTTAATTGTTTTAATTTTTTTAATTTTTTTTAATTTTTTTAATTTTTTTAATTTTTTTAATTTTTTAATTTTTTAATTTTTTTAATTTTTTTAATTTTTTAATTTTTTTAATTTTTTAATTTTTTTAATTTTTTTAATTTTTTTAATTTTTTAATTTTTTTAATTTTTTTAATTTTTTAAATTTTTTTAATTTTTTTAATTTTCTTAATTTTTAAAATTTTCTTTAATTTTTAATTTTTTTTTTAAATTTTAAAATTTTTTTTATTTTTTTTTTAATTTTTGAAAATTTTTCTAAATTTTTTTAAAATTTTTTTAAAATTATTATTTTTTTATTTAAAAAATGTTTTTTAATTTTTTTTAATTTTATTCTTTTATTTTAATTTTTTAATTTTTTTTAAATTTTCTTATAATTTTTTTTAATTTTAAAAATTTTTAAAATTTTTTTTTTAATTTTTTAAAATTTTTTTAAATTTTTTAAAAAATTTCTGTGCTTTATTTTTATTTAAATTTTTTAAAAATTTAAAATTTTTTTTTAAAATTTGTTTTATTTTTTTAACAAAATTAAAAAAAATTATTTATATTTTTTAATTTATTTAATTTTTTTAATTTTTTTAATTTTTAAAATTTTCTTTAATTTTAAATTTTTTTTTAAATTTTTAAATTTTTTTAAATTTTTAAAATTTTTTTTAAATTTTTTTTAATTTTTGAAAATTTTTCTAATTTTTTTTTTAATTTTTTTAAAAGTATTATTTTTTTATTTAAAAAATGTTTTTTAATTTTTAAAATTTTCTTAAAACTTTTTTTTTAATTTTTTAAACAAAATTTTTTCATTTTTTTTAAATTTAAATTTTTTTTTTAAAAGTTATAATTTTTTTATTTCAAAAAATGTTTTTAATATTTTTTAATTTTTTTCTTTTATTTTAATTTTTTTAATTTTTTTAATTTTTTTAATTTTTTTAATTTTTAAAATTTTTTATTTTTTTTTAATTTTTGAAAATTTTTCTAAAATTTTTTAAATGTTTTTGATTTTTTCAAATTTTTAATTTTTTTTAAAAATTTTCTTATAATTTTTTTTTTAATTTTTCAAATAATTTTAATTTTTTTTTAATTTTTCAATTTTTTTTAAAACTTTCTTTAATTTTTCAAATTTTTTTTAATTTTTTAAAGTTTTTTTTTAAACTTTTTTTTTAAATTTTTATTTTAATTTTTTTTTAATTTTTAAATTTTTTTTTAAATTATTTATATTCTTTTAATTTTTTTTAATTTTAAAATTTTTTTTAACTTTAAATTTTTTTTTTAATTTAAAAAATTTTTTTTAATTTTAAAATTTTTTTATTTTTTTTTTAATTTTTGAAAATTTTTCTAAATTTTTTTAAAATTTTTTTTAAAATTATTATTTTTTTATTTAAAAAATGTTTTTAATTTTTTAAATTTTTTTAATTTTTTCAAATTTTAAATTTTTTTTTAAATTTTCTTATAATTTTTTTTTAATTTTTCAAATTTTTAAAATTTTTTTTTTAATTTTTCAAATTTTTTTAAATTTTTTAAAATTTTTTTTTAATTTTTCAAATTTTTTTTAAATTTTTTAAAATTTTTTTTTAAAATTTTTTTTAAATTTTTATTTTAATTTTTTTTTAATTTTTAAATTTTTTTTAAAATTATTTATATTCTCTTAATTTTTTTAATTTAATTTTTTTTTAATTGTTAAAATTTTTTTAAAACTTTTTTTTTAATTTTTTAAACAAAATTTTTTAATTTATTTTAAATTTTTTAAAATTTTTATTTTTCTTTTATTTTATTTTAATTTCTTTTTAAATTTTCTTATAATTTTTTTTAATTTTTAAATTTTTTTTAATTTTTGAAAATTTTTCTAAATTTTTAAAAATTTTTTTAAAAGTATTATTTTTTATTTTCAAAAATGTTTTTTAATTTTTTTTTAATTTTTTCAAATTTTCTTTATTTTTTTTAATTTTAAAAAATTTTAAAATTTTTTTAAATTTTTTCTTTTAATTTTTAAATTTTTTTTTTAATTTTTAAATTTTTTTTTTGAAAATTTTTCTAAATTTTTTTTTTAATTTTTGAAAATTTTTCTAATTTTTTTTTTAATTTTTTTAAAAGTATTATTTTTTTATTTCAAAAATGTTTTTTAATTTTTAAAATTTTCTTAGAACTTTTTTTTAATTTTTTAAACAAATTTTTTTAATTTTTTTAAAATTTTTTTTAAATTTAAAAATTTTTTTTTAATTTTTTTAAAAATTATAATTTTTTTATTTCAAAAAATGTATTTAATTTTTTTCCTTTTATTTTAATTTTTTTATTTTTTTAATTTTTTCAATTTTTTAAATTTACTTATAATTTTTTTTAATTTTAAAATTTTTTTAAAATTTTTTTTTTAATTTTTTTAAATTTTTTAAAAAATTTCTTTGCTTTATTTTTATTTAAATTTTTTAAAAAATTTAAATTTTTTTAAATTTGTTTCAATTTTTTAACAAAATTAAAAAAAAAATATTTATATTTTTTAATTTTTTTAATTTTTTTAATTTTTAAATTTTTATTTTAATTTTTAAATTTTTTTTTTAATTTTAAAATTTTTTTTTATTTTTTTTTAATCTTTGAAAATTTATCTATTTTTTTTAAATTTATTTAAAAGTATTATTTTTTTATTTCAAAAATGTTTTTTAATTTTTTAAAAATTTTTTTAATTTTTATTTTTCTTTTTTTATTTTTTTTTTAATTTTTAAAATTTTCTTAATACTTTTTTTAAATTTTTTAAACAAAATTCTTAAATTTTTTTTTAAATTTTAAAAATTTTTTTAAAATTTTTTAAAAATTATAATTTTTTTATTTCAAAAAATGTTTTTTAATTTTTTTAATTTTTTAAATTTTTTAAAATTTTCTTATAATTTTTTTAATTTTTAATTTTTTTTTTTTTTTTTAATTTTTAAATTTTTTTTTAAAATTATTTATATTCTTTTAATTTCTTTAATTTAAATTTTTTTAATTTTAAAATTTTTGTTTAACTTTAAAATTTTTTTTTAATTTTTAAAATTTTTATTTTAATTTTTAAATTTTTTTTTTAATTTTAAAATTTTTTTTTATTTTTTTTTTAATTTTTTAAACAAAATTTTTTTTAATTTTTTTAAAATTTTCTTATAATTTTTTTTAATTTTTAAATTTTTTTTTATTTTATTTTAATTTTTGAAAATTTTTCTAATTTTTTTTTAAATTTTTTTAAAAGTATAATTTTTTATTTCAAAAATGTTTTTTAATTTTTTTTAATTTTTTTAATTTTTATTTTTCTTTTTTTAATTTTTTTTCTAATTTTTAAAATTTTCTCAATACTTTTTTTTTAATTTTTTAAACAAATTTTAAAATTTTTTTTAAATTTTTAAAATTTTTTTAAAATTTTTTTAATTTTTGAAAATTTTTCTAAATTTTTTTTTTAATTATTTTAAAAGTATCATTTTTTTATTTAAAAAATGTTTTTTAATTTTTAAAATTTTCTTAAAACTTTTTTTTTAATTTTTTAAACAAATTTTTTTAATTTTTTTTAATTTTTTTAAAAATTATAATTTTTTTATTTCAAAATGTTTTTTAATTTTTTTCCTTTTATTTTAATTTTTTTAATTTTTTTAATTTTTTAAAATTTAAAATTTTTTTTAAAAGTTATAATTTTTTTATTTCAAAACATGTTTTTAATATTTTTTTAATTTTTTTTCTTTTATTTTAATTATTTTAATTTTTAAATTTTTAAAATTTTTTTTTAATTTCAAATTTTTTTTAATTTTTAATTTTTGAAAATTTATCTAAATTTTTTTTTAATTTATTTAAAAGTATTATTTTTTTATTTCAAAAATGTTTTTAATTTTCTTTAATTTTTTCAAATTTTTAAATTTTTTTTAAATTTTCTTGTATTTTTTTTTAATTTTTAAAATTTTTTCAATATTTTTTAAAATTTTTTATTTAAATTCTTTTTAAATTTTTATTTTAATTTTTTTTTAATTTTTAAATTTTTTTTTAAAATTATTTATATTCTTTTAATTTCTTTAATTTAAATTTTTTTTAATTTTTAAATTTTTTTTAACTTTAAATTTTTTTTTTAATTTTTAAATTTTTTTTTAATTTTTAAAATTTTTTTTTAAATTTTTTAATTTTTTGTTAAAAATTTGTTTCAATTTTTTAACAAAATTAAAAAAAATTATTTCTTTTTAAATTTTTTTAATTTTTTAATTTTTAAATTTTTATTTTAATTTTTAAATTTTTTTTTATTTTTAATTTTTTTTTTTATTTTTTTTTTAATCTTTGAAAATTTATCTAAATTTTTTTTTAATTTATTTAAAAGTATTATTTTTTTATTTCAAAAATGTTTTTTAATTTTTTAAAATTTTTTTTAATTTTTATTTTTCTTTTTTTATTTTTTTTTTAATTTTTAAAATTTTTTTACTACTTTTTTTTAATTTTTTAAACAAAATTTTTTAATTTTTTTTAAATTTTTTTTAAATTTTAAAATTTTTTTCAAAATTTTTTAAAAATTATAATTTTTTTATTTCAAAAAATGTTTTTTAATTTTTTTAATTTTTAAAATTTTTTTTAAATTTTCTTATAATTTTTTTAATTTTTAAATTTTTCTTTTAATTTTTAAATTTTTTTTAATTTTAAATTTTTTTTTTAATTTTAAATTTTTTTTTTAATTTTAAAATTTTTTTTTAATTTCAAATTTTTTTTTAATTTTTAATTTTTTATATTTTTTTTTAATTTTTGAAAATTTATCTAAATTTTTTTTTAATTTATTTAAAAGTATTATTTTTTTATTTCAAAAATGTTTTTTAATTTTTTTAATTTTTAAATTTTTTTTTAAATTTTCTTATAATTTTTTTTAATTTTTAAATTTTTTTTTTAATTTTCAAATTTTTTTTTAATTTTTAAATTTTTTTTTAATTTAAAATTTTTTTTTAATTTTAAATTTTTTTTTATTTTGAATTTTTTTTTTCAATTTCAAATTTTTTTTAATTTTTAATTTTTTTATTTTTTTTAATTTTTGAAAATTTTTCTAATTTTTTTTTAAATTTTTTTAAAAGTATTATTTTTTTATTTCAAAAATGTTTTTAATTTTCTTTAATTTTTTCAAATTTTTAAATTTTTTTTAAATTTTCTTGTATTTTTTTTTAATTTTTAAAATTTTTTTAATATTTTTTAAAAATTTTTATTTAAATTCTTTTTAAATTTTTATTTTAATTTTTTTTTAATTTTTAAATTTTTTTTTAAAATTATTTATATTCTTTTAATTGCTTTAATTTAAATTTTTTTTAATTTTTAAATTTTTTTTAACTTTAAAATTTTTTTTTAATTTTTAAAATTTTTATTTTAATTTTTAAATTTTTTTTTAATTTTAAAATTTTTTTTTATTTTTTTTTTAATCTTTGAAAATTTATCTAATTTTTTTTTAATTTATTTAAAAGTATTCTTTTTTTATTTCAAAAATGTTTTTTAATTTTTAAAATTTTTTTTTAATTTTTATTTTTCTTTCTTTATTTTTTTTTAATTTTAAAATTTTCTTAATACTTTTTTTTTAATTTTTTAAACAAAATTTTTTAAATTTTTTTAAAATTTTCTTATAATTTTTTTAATTTTTAAATTTTTTAAAAAATTTTTTTAATTTATTTTAATTTTTGAAAATTTTTCTAATTTTTTTAAAATTTTTTTTAAAAGTATAATTTTTTTATTTCAAAAATGTTTTTTAATTTTTTTAAAATTTTTTTAATTTTTATTTTTCTTTTTTTATTTTTTTGTAATTTTTAAAATTTTCTTAATACTTTTTTTTAATTTTTTAAACAAAATTTTTTAATTTTTTTTAAATTTTTTTTTAAATTTTAAAATTTTTTTAAAATTTTTTAAAAATTATAATTTTTTTATTTCAAAAAATGTTTTTTAATTTTTTAATTTTTTAATATTTTCAAATTTTTTATTTTTTTTAAATTTTCTTATAATTTTTTTTTAATTTTTCAAATTTTTTAAATTTTTTTTTAATTTTTCAAATTTTTTTAAAATTTTTTTAAATTTTTTTTTAATTTTTCAAATTTTTTTAAAATTTTTTAAAATTTTTTTTTAAATTTTTATTTTAATTTTTTTTTAATTTTTAATTTTTTTTTAAATTATTTATATTCTCTTAATTTTTTTAATTTAATTTTTTTTAATTGTTAAAATTTTTTCTTAATTTTCAAATTTTTTTTATTTTTTTTAAAATTATTCATATTTTTAATTTTTTTAATTTTTTAAATTTTTTTACATTTTTAAATTTTTTCTTTAATTTTTAAAATTTTTTTTTAAATTTTTAAATTTTTTTTTTAATTTTTAAAATTTTCTTAAAACTTTTTTTTTAATTTTTTAAACAAAATTTTTTAATTTTTTTTAAATTTTTTAAAATTTTTTTAAAAATTATAATTTTTTTATTTCAAAAAATGTTTTTTAATTTTTTTTTAATTTTTTTAAATTTTTTTTCTTTTATTTTAATTTTTTAAATTTCTTTTTAAATTTTCTTATAATTTTTTTTAATTTTTAAATTTTTTTTTAATTTTTAAAATTTTTTTTAATTTTTGAAAATTTTTCTAAATTTTGTAAAATTTTTTTTAAAAGTATTATTTTTTATTTCAAAAATGTTTTTTAATTTTTTTTTAATTTTTTAAATTTTTTTTAAATTTTCTTATAATTTTTTTTAATTTTTAAATTTTTTTTTAATTTTTAAATTTTTTTTTTAATTTTTAAATTTTTTTTTTAATTTTTAAATTTTTTTTTAATTTTAATTTTTTTTTAATTTTAATTTTTTTTTAATTTTAAATTTTTTTTTTAATTTTTAAATTTTTTTTAATATTTTTTAAAAATTTTTATTTAAATTCTTTTTAAATTTTTATTTTAATTTTTTTTTAATTTTTAAATTTTTTTTTAAAATTATTTATATTCTTTTAATTTCTTTAATTTAAATTTTTTTTAATTTTTAAATTTTTTTTAACTTTAAAATTTTTTTTTAATTTTTAAAATTTTTATTTTAATTTTTAAATTTTTTTTTTAATTTTAAAATTTTTTTTTATTTTTTTTTTAATCTTTGAAAATTTATCTAAATTTTTTTTTAATTTATTTAAAAGTATTATTTTTTTATTTCAAAAATGTTTTTTAATTTTTTAAAATTTTTTTTAATTTTTATTTTTCTTTCTTTATTTTTTTTTAATTTTTAAAATTTTCTTAATACTTTTTTTTTAATTTTTTAAACAAATTTTTTTAAATTTTTTTAAAATTTTCTTATAATTTTTTTTAATTTTTAAATTTTTTTTAAAAATTTTTTTTATTTTATTTTAATTTTCGAAAATTTTTCTAATTTTTTTAAAAATTTTTTTATAAGTATAATTTTTTTATTTCAAAAATGTTTTTTAATTTTTTTTTAATTTTTTTAATTTTTATTTATCTTTTTTTATTTTTTTTTTAATTTTTAAAAATTTCTTAATACTTTTTTTTAATTTTTTAAACAAAATTTTTTAATTTTTTTAAAATTTTTTTTTAAATTTTAAAATTTTTTAAAAATTTTTTAAAAATTATAATTTTTTTATTTCAAAAAATGTTTTTTAATTTTTTTTAATTTTTTTCTTTTATTTTAATTTTTTAATTTTTTTTAAATTTTCTTATAATTTTTTTTAATTTTAAAAATTTTTAAAATTTTTTTTTAAATTTTTTAAAATTTTTTTAAATTTTTTAAAAAATTTCTGTGCTTTATTTTTATTTAAATTTTTTAAAAAATTTAAAATTTTTTTTTTAAAATTTGTTTTAATTTTTTAACAAAATTAAAAAAAATTATTTATATTTTTTAATTTTTTTAATTTTTTTAATTTTTTTAATTTTTTTAATTTTTTTAATTTTTTTAATTTTTTTAATTTTTTTAATTTTTTTAATTTTTAAAATTTTCTTTAATTTTTAATTTTTTTTTAAATTTTTAAATTTTTTTAAATTTTTAAAATTTTTTTAAATTTTTTTTAATTTTTGAAAATTTTTCTAATTTTTTTTTTTAATTTTTTTAAAAGTATTATTTTTTTATTTAAAAAATGTTTTTTAATTTTTAAAATTTTCTTAAAACTTTTTTTTTAATTTTTTAAACAAATTTTTTTAATTTTTTTTAATTTTTTTAAAAATTATAATTTTTTTATTTCAAAAAATGTTTTTAAATTTTTTTCCTTTTATTTTAATTTTTTTAATTTTTAAATTTTTTTTATTTTTTTTTAATTTTTGAAAATTTTTCTAAAATTTTTTAAAATTTTTTTAAAATTATTATTTTTTTATTTCAAAAATGTTTGTTGATTTTTTCAAATTTTTAATTTTTTTTAAAAATTTTCTTATAATTTTTTTTTTAATTTTTCAAATAATTTTAATTTATTTTTTAATTTTTCAATTTTTTTAAAATTTTTTTTTAATTTTTCAAATTTTTTTAAAATTTTTTAAAATTTTTTTTAAACTTTTTTTTTTAAATTTTTTCTTTTAATTTTTAATTTTTTTTTTTAATTTTTAAATTTTTTTTGTAATTTTTAATTTTTTTTTTAAATTTTAAAAATTTTTTTAAAATTTTTTAAAAATTATAATTTTTTTATTTCAAAAAATGTTTTTTAATTTTTTTAATTTTTTTAATTTTTTCAAATTTTTAATTTTTTTTAAATTTTCTTATAATTTTTTTTTAATTTTTCAAATTTTTTAAATTTTTTTTTAATTTTTCAAATTTTTTTAAAATTTTTTAAAATTTTTTTTTAATTTTTCAATTTTTTTTTAAATTTTTTAAAATTTTTTTTTAAAATTTTTTTTTAAATTTTTATTTTAATTTTTTTTTAATTTTTAATTTTTTTTAAAATTATTTATATTCTCTTAATTTTTTTAATTTAATTTTTTTTTAATTGTTAAAATTTTTTCTTAATTTTCAAATTTTTTTTATTTTTTTTAAAGTTATTCATATTTTTAATTTTTTTAATTTTTTAAATTTTTTTACATTTTTAAATTTTTTCTTTAATTTTTAAAATTTTTTTTTAAATTTTTAAATTTTTTTTTTAATTTTTAAAATTTTCTTAAAACTTTTTTTTTAATTTTTTAAACAAAATTTTTTAATTTTTTTTAAATTTTTTAAAATTTTTTTAAAAATTATAATTTTTTTATTTCAAAAAATGTTTTTTAATTTTTTTTTAATTTTTTAAAATTTTTTTTCTTTTATTTTAATTTTTTAAATTTCTTTTTAAATTTTCTTCTAATTTTTTTTAATTTTTAATTTTTTTTTTAATTTTTAAAATTTTTTTTAATTTTTGAAAATTTTTCTAAATTTTTTAAAATTTTTTTTAAAAGTATTATTTTTTATTTCAAAAATGTTTTTTAATTTTTTTTTAATTTTTTCAAATTTTTCAAATTTTCTTATATTTTTTTTTAATTTTTAAAAAATTTTTTAAATTTTTTAAAATTTTTTTTTAAATTTTTTCTTTTAATTTTTAATTTTTTTTTTAATTTTTAATTTTTTTTTGTAATTTTTAAATTTTTTTTTTAATTTTTAAATTTTTTTTAATTTTTGAAAATTTTTCTAATTTTTTTTTTAATTTTTTTAAAAGTATTATTTTTTTATTTCAAAAATGTTTTTTAATTTTTAAAATTTTCTTAAAACTTTTTTTTTAATTTTTTAAACAAATTTTTTTAATTTTTTTAATTTTTTTAATTTTTAAATTTTTATTTTAATTTTTAAATTTTTTTTTTAATTTTAAAATTTTTTTATATTTTTTTTTAATCTTTGAAAATTTATCTAAATTTTTTTTTTAATTTATTTAAAAGTATTATTTTTTTATTTCAAAAATGTTTTTTAATTTTTAAAAAATTTTTTAAATTTTTATTTTTCTTTTTTTATTTTTTTTTTAATTTTTAAAATTTTCTTAATACTTTTTTTTTAATTTTTTAAACAAAATTTTTTAATTTTTTTTAATTTTTTTAAAAATTATAATTTTTTTATTTCAAAAATGTTTTTTAATTTTTTTCCTTTTATTTTAATTTTTTTAATTTTTTTAATTTTTTTAAAATTTAAAATTTTTTTTTAAAAGTTATAATTTTTTTATTTCAAAACATGTTTTTAATATTTTTTTAATTTTTTTTCTTTTATTTTAATTATTTTAATTTTTAAATTTTTAAAATTTTTTTTTAATTTCAAATTTTTTTTAATTTTTAAATTTTTTTTAACTTTAAATTTTTTTTTTTAATTTTTAAATTTTTTTTTTAATTTTTAAAATTTTTTTTTAAATTTTTTAATTTTTTGTTAAAAATTTGTTTCAATTTTTTAACAAAATTAAAAAAAATTATTTCTTTTTAAATTTTTTTAATTTTTTAATTTTTAAATTTTTATTTTAATTTTTAAATTTTTTTTTTATTTTTAATTTTTTTTTTTATTTTTTTTTTAATCTTTGAAAATTTATCTAAATTTTTTTTTAATTTATTTAAAAGTATTATTTTTTTATTTCAAAAATGTTTTTTAATTTTTTAAAATTTTTTTTAATTTTTATTTTTCTTTTTTTATTTTTTTTTTAATTTTTAAAATTTTTTTACTACTTTTTTTTAATTTTTTAAACAAAATTTTTTAATTTTTTTTAAATTTTTTTTTAAATTTTAAAATTTTTTTCAAAATTTTTTAAAAATTATAATTTTTTTATTTCAAAAAATGTTTTTTAATTTTTTTAATTTTTAAAATTTTTTTTAAATTTTCTTATAATTTTTTTTAATTTTTAAATTTTTCTTTTAATTTTTAAATTTTTTTTTAATTTTAAATTTTTTTTTAATTTTAAATTTTTTTTTTAATTTTAAAATTTTTTTTTAATTTCAAATTTTTTTTTAATTTTTAATTTTTTATATTTTTTTTTAATTTTTGAAAATTTATCTAAATTTTTTTTTAATTTATTTAAAAGTATTATTTTTTTATTTCAAAAATGTTTTTTAATTTTTTTAATTTTTAAATTTTTTTTTAAATTTTCTTATAATTTTTTTTAATTTTTAAATTTTTTTTTTAATTTTCAAATTTTTTTTTAATTTTTAAATTTTTTTTTAATTTAAAATTTTTTTTTAATTTTAAATTTTTTTTTTATTTTGAATTTTTTTTTTCAATTTCAAATTTTTTTTAATTTTTAATTTTTTTTATTTTTTTTTAATTTTTGAGAATTTTTCTAATTTTTTTTTAAATTTTTTTAAAAGTATTATTTTTTTATTTCAAAAATGTTTTTAATTTTCTTTAATTTTTTCAAATTTTTAAATTTTTTTTAAATTTTCTTGTATTTTTTTTAATTTTTAAAATTTTTTTAATATTTTTTAAAAATTTTTATTTAAATTCTTTTTAAATTTTTATTTTAATTTTTTTTTTAATTTTTAAATTTTTTTTTAAAATTATTTATATTCTTTTAATTGCTTTAATTTAAATTTTTTTTAATTTTTAAATTTTTTTTAACTTTAAAATTTTTTTTTAATTTTTAAAATTTTTATTTTAATTTTTAAATTTTTTTTTTAATTTTAAAATTTTTTTTATTTTTTTTTTAATCTTTGAAAATTTATCTAATTTTTTTTTAATTTATTTAAAAGTATTCTTTTTTTATTTCAAAAATGTTTTTTAATTTTTAAAATTTTTTTTTAATTTTTATTTTTCTTTCTTTATTTTTTTTTAATTTTTAAAATTTTCTTAATACTTTTTTTTTAATTTTTTAAACAAAATTTTTTAAATTTTTTTAAAATTTTCTTATAATTTTTTTTAATTTTTAAATTTTTTTAAAAAATTTTTTTAATTTATTTTAATTTTTGAAAATTTTTCTAATTTTTTTAAAATTTTTTTTAAAAGTATAATTTTTTTATTTCAAAAATGTTTTTTAATTTTTTTAAAATTTTTTTAATTTTTATTTTTCTTTTTTTATTTTTTTTGTAATTTTTAAAATTTTCTTAATACTTTTTTTTAATTTTTTAAACAAAATTTTTTAATTTTTTTTAAATTTTTTTTTAAATTTTAAAATTTTTTTTAAAATTTTTTAAAAATTATAATTTTTTTATTTCAAAAAATGTTTTTTAATTTTTTTAATTTTTTAATTTTTTCAAATTTTTAATTTTTTTTAAATTTTCTTATAATTTTTTTTTAATTTTTCAAATTTTTTAAATTTTTTTTTAATTTTTCAAATTTTTTTAAAATTTTTTTAAATTTTTTTTTAATTTTTCAAATTTTTTTAAAATTTTTTAAAATTTTTTTTTAAATTTTTATTTTAATTTTTTTTTAATTTTTAATTTTTTTTTTAAATTATTTATATTCTCTTAATTTTTTTAATTTAATTTTTTTTAATTGTTAAAATTTTTTCTTAATTTTCAAATTTTTTTTATTTTTTTTAAAATTATTCATATTTTTAATTTTTTTAATTTTTTAAATTTTTTTACATTTTTAAATTTTTTCTTTAATTTTTAAAATTTTTTTTTAAATTTTTAAATTTTTTTTTTAATTTTTAAAATTTTCTTAAAACTTTTTTTTTAATTTTTTAAACAAAATTTTTTAATTTTTTTTAAATTTTTTAAAATTTTTTTAAAAATTATAATTTTTTTATTTCAAAAAATGTTTTTTAATTTTTTTTTAATTTTTTTAAAGTTTTTTTCTTTTATTTTAATTTTTTAAATTTCTTTTTAAATTTTCTTATAATTTTTTTTAATTTTTAAATTTTTTTTTAATTTTTAAAATTTTTTTTAATTTTTGAAAATTTTTCTAAATTTTGTAAAATTTTTTTTAAAAGTATTATTTTTTATTTCAAAAATGTTTTTTAATTTTTTTTTAATTTTTTAAATTTTTTTTAAATTTTCTTATAATTTTTTTTAATTTTTAAATTTTTTTTTTAATTTTTAAATTTTTTTTTTAATTTTTAAATTTTTTTTTTAATTTTTAAATTTTTTTTTAATTTTAATTTTTTTTTAATTTTAATTTTTTTTTAATTTTAAATTTTTTTTTTAATTTTTAAATTTTTTTTAATATTTTTTAAAAATTTTTATTTAAATTCTTTTTAAATTTTTATTTTAATTTTTTTTAATTTTTAAATTTTTTTTTTAAATTATTTATATTCTTTTAATTTCTTTAATTTAAATTTTTTTTAATTTTTAAATTTTTTTTAACTTTAAAATTTTTTTTAATTTTTAAAATTTTTATTTTAATTTTTAAATTTTTTTTTTAATTTTAAAATTTTTTTTTATTTTTTTTTTAATCTTTGAAAATTTATCTAAATTTTTTTTTAATTTATTTAAAAGTATTATTTTTTTATTTCAAAAATGTTTTTTAATTTTTTAAAATTTTTTTTAATTTTTATTTTTCTTTCTTTATTTTTTTTTAATTTTTAAAATTTTCTTAATACTTTTTTTTTAATTTTTTAAACAAATTTTTTTAAATTTTTTTAAAATTTTCTTATAATTTTTTTTAATTTTTAAATTTTTTTTAAAATTTTTTTTTATTTTATTTTAATTTTCGAAAATTTTTCTAATTTTTTTAAAAATTTTTTTAAAAGTATAATTTTTTTATTTCAAAAATGTTTTTTAATTTTTTTTTAATTTTTTTAATTTTTATTTATCTTTTTTTATTTTTTTTTTAATTTTTAAAAATTTCTTAATACTTTTTTTTTAATTTTTTAAACAAAATTTTTTAATTTTTTTAAAATTTTTTTTTAAATTTTAAAAATTTTTTTAAAATTTTTTAAAAATTATAATTTTTTTATTTCAAAAAATGTTTTTTAATTTTTTTAATTTTTTAAATTTTTTTTAAATTTTCTTATAATTTTTTTAATTTAATTTTTTTTTAATTTTAAATTTTATTTTAACTTTAAATTTTTTTTTTAATTTTTAAAATTTTTTTTTAATTTTTAAATTTTTTTTTAATTTTCAAATTTTTAAAATTTTTTTTTAATTTAAATTTTTTTTATTTTTTTTTAATCTTTGAAAATTTTTCTAAATTTTTTTAAAATTTATTTAAAAGTATTATTTTTGTATTTCAAAAATGTTTTTTAATTTTAAAAAAAAAATTTTTAATTTTTAAAATTTTCTTAAAACTTTTTTTTTAATTTTTAAAAAAATTTTAAATTTTTTTAAAATTTTTTTTAAAATTTTTTAATTTTTTTGTTAAAAATTTGTTTCAATTTTTTAACAAAATTAAAAAAAATTATTTATTTTTAAATTTTTTTCTATATTTTTAAATTTTTAAAATTTTTTTAATTTTTAAATTTTTTTATTTTTTTTAATTATTTATTTTTTTTTAATTTTTTTAATTGTTTTAATTTTTTAAATTTTTTTTAATTTTTTTAATTTTTTTAATTTTTTTAATTTTTTTAATTTTTTAATTTTTTTAATTTTTTTAATTTTTTAATTTTTTTAATTTTTTTAATTTTTTTAATTTTTTTAATTTTTTTAATTTTTTTAATTTTTTTAATTTTTTTAATTTTTTTAATTTTTTTAATTTTTTTAATTTTCTTAATTTTTAAAATTTTCTTTAATTTTTATTTTTTTTTTTAAATTTTAAAATTTTTTTTATTTTTTTTTTAATTTTTGAAAATTTTTCTAAATTTTTTTAAAATTTTTTTAAAATTATTATTTTTTTATTTAAAAAATGTTTTTTAATTTTTTAAAATTTTTTTTTAATTTTTATTTTTCTTTTTTTAAATTTTCTTTTAATTTTTAAAATTTTCTTAAAACTTTTTTTTTAATTTTTTAAACAAAATTTTTTAATTTTTTTAAATTTTTTTTTAAATTTTAAAATTTTTTAAAAATTTTTTAAAAATTATAATTTTTTTATTTCAAAAAATGTTTTTTAATTTTTTTTAATTTTTTTCTTTTATTTTAATTTTTTAATTTTTTTTAAATTTTCTTATAATTTTTTTTAATTTTAAAAATTTTTAAAATTTTTTTTTAAATTTTTTAAAATTTTTTAAAATTTTTTAAAAAATTTCTGTGCTTTATTTTTATTTAAATTTTTTAAAAAATTTAAAATTTTTTTTTTAAAATTTGTTTTAATTTTTTAACAAAATTAAAAAAAATTATTTATATTTTTTAATTTTTTTAATTTTTTTAATTTTTTTAATTTTTTTAATTTTTTTAATTTTTTTAATTTTTTTAATTTTTAAAATTTTCTTTAATTTTTAATTTTTTTTTAAATTTTTAAATTTTTTTAAATTTTTAAAATTTTTTTAAATTTTTTTTAATTTTTGAAAATTTTTCTAATTTTTTTTTTTAATTTTTTTAAATGTATTATTTTTTTATTTAAAAAATGTTTTTTAATTTTTAAAATTTTCTTAAAACTTTTTTTTAATTTTTTAAACAAATTTTTTTAATTTTTTTTAATTTTTTTAAAAATTATAATTTTTTTATTTCAAAAAATGTTTTTAAATTTTTTTCCTTTTATTTTAATTTTTTTAATTTTTAAATTTTTTTTATTTTTTTTAATTTTTGAAAATTTTTCTAAAATTTTTTAAAATTTTTTTAAAAATTATTATTTTTTTATTTCAAAAA
>NW_027487080.1:0-17831 GCF_050908995.1 Andrena cerasifolii | reverse complement strand
TTCAGAATGCACAAATTGGGCTTTGTAATAGGAGAACATGCCGCCGAAAGAGATGGCACAAAGTAACGTCTCCGGAGAGCAAATCAAAGAGTGAGAAGAGGCGCAGATGTTTCGGGACAGTGACTGTTTAACGAAGAGACGCAGAATTTTCGAACGCCTCTTGCAAGGCCTGCGCCTCTTATTTGCAACTTTAAGGCGATGCCTTTGAAGCTGAAATTTAGTATACCTCTTTCCACTTCATGTTCTCCTGATATATTGGCCAAAATCTGGCGAAAATTTTCAGAATGCACAAAATTGGGCTTTGTAATAGGAGAACATGCCTTCGAAAGAGATGGCACAAAGTAACGTCTCCGGAGAGCAAATCAAAGAGCGAGAAGAGGCGCAGATGTTTCGAGACAGTGACTGTTTACCGAAGAGACGCAGAATTTTCGAACGCCTCTTGCAAGGCCTGCGCCTCTTATTTGCAACTTTAAGGCGATGCCTTTGAAGCTGAAATTTAGTATACCTCTTTCCACTTCATGTTCTCCTGATATATTGGCCAAAATCTGGCGAATATTTCGAGAATGCACAAAATTGGACTTTGTAACAGGAGAACATGCCGTCGAAAGAGATGGCACAAAGTAACGTCTCCGGAGAGCAAATCAAAGAGCGAGAAGAGGCGCAGATGTTTCGAGACAGTGACTGTTTACCGAAGAGACGCAGAATTTTCGAACGCCTCTTGCAAGGCCTGCGCCTCTTATTTGCAACTTTAAGGCGATGCCTTTGAAGCTGAAATTTAGTATACCTCTTTCCACTTCATGTTCTCCTGATATATTGGCCAAAATCTGGCGAAAATTTTCAGAATGCACAAAATTGTGCTTTGTAATAGGAGAACATGCCGTCGAAAGAGATGGCACAAAGTAACGTCTCCGGAGAGCAAATCAAAGAGCGAGAAGACGCGCAGATGTTTCGGGACAGTGACTGTTTAACGAAGAGACGCAGAATTTTCGAACGCCTCTTGCAAGGCCTGCGCCTCTTATTTGCAACTTTAAGGCGATGCCTTTGAAGCTGAAATTTAGTATACCTCTTTCCACTTCATGTTCTCCTGATATATTGGCCAAAATCTGGCGAAAATTTTCAGAATGCACAAAATTGGGCTTTGTAATAGGAGAACATGCCGTCGAAAGAGATGAAACAAAGTAACGTCTCCGGAGAGCAAATCAAAAGCGAGAAGTGGCGCAGATGTTTCGAGACAGTGACTGTTTAACGAAGACACGCAGAATTTTCGAACGCCTCTTGAAAGACCTGCGCCTCTTATTTGCAACTTTAAGGCGATCCCTTTGAAGCTGAAATTTAGTATACCTCTTTCCACTTCATTTTCTCCTGATATATTGGCCAAAATCTGGCGAAAATTTTCAGAATGCACAAAATTGGGCTTTGTAACAGGAGAACATGCCGTCGAAAGAGATGGCACAAAGTAACGTCTCCGGAGTGCAAATCAAAGAGCGAGAAGAGGTGCAGATGTTTCGAGACAGTGACTGTTTAACGAAGAGACGCAGAATTTTCGAACGCCTCTTGAAAGGCCTGCGCCTCTTATTTGCAACTTTAAGGCGATGCCTTTGAAGCTGAAATTTAGTATACCTCTTTCCACTTCATTTTCTCCTGATATATTGGCCAAAATCTGGCGAAAATTTCGAGAATACACAAAATTGAGCTTTGTAACAGGACAACATGCCGTTGAAAGAGATGGAACAAAGTAACGTCTCCGGAGAGCAAATCAAAGAGCGAGAAGTGGCGCAGATATTTCGAGACAGTGACTCTTTAACGAAGACACGCAGAATTTTCGAACGCCTCTTGAAATACCTGCACTTCTTATTTGCAACTTTAAGGCGATGCCTTTGAAGCTGAAATTTAGTATACCTCTTTCCACTTCATTTTCTCCTGATATATTGGCCAAAATCTGGCGAAAATTTCGAGAATACACAAAATTGAGCTTTGTAACATGACAACATGCCGTTGAAAGAGATGGAACAAAGTAACGTCTCTGGAGAGCAAATCAAAGAGCGAGAAGTGGCGCAGGTGTTTCGAGACAGTGATTGTTTAACAACGAGACGCAGAATTTTCGAACGCCTCTTGAAAGGCCTGCGCCTCTTATTTGCAACTTTAAGGCGATGCCTTTGAAGCTGAAATTTAGTATACCTCTTTCCACTTCATGTTCTCCTGATATAATGGCCAAAATCTGGCGAAAATTTTCAGAATGCACAAAATTGTGCTTTGTAACAGGAGAACATGCCGTCGAAAGAGAAGGCACAAAGTAACGTCTCCGGACAGCAAACGAAAGAGCGAGAAGTGTCGCAGGTGTTTCGAGACAGTGACTGTTTAACGAAGAGACGCAGAATTTTCGAACGCCTCTTGAAAGGCCTGCGCCTCTTATATGCAACTTTAAGGCGATGCCTTTGAAGCTGAAATGTAGTATACCTCTTTCCACTTCATGTTCTCCTGATATATTGGCCAAAATCTGGCGAAAATTTCAGAATGCACAAAATTGGGCTTTGTAACAGGAGAACATGCCGTCGAAAGAGATGGCACAAAGTATCGTCTCCGGAGAGCAAATCAAAGAGCGAGAAGTGGCGCAGATATTTCGAGACAGTGACTGTTTAACGAAGACACGCAGAATTTTCGAACGCCTCTTGAAAGACCTGCGCCTCTTATTTGCAACTTTAAGGCGATCCCTTTGAAGCTGAAATTTAGTATACCTCTTTCCACTTCATTTTCTCCTGATATATTGGCCAAAATCTGGCGAATATTTCGAGAATGCACAAAATTGGACTTTGTAACAGGAGAACATGCCGTCGAAAGAGATGGCACAAAGTAACGTCTCCGGAGAGCAAATCAAAGAGCGAGAAGAGGCGCAGATGTTTCGAGACAATGACTGTTTACCGAAGAGACGCAGAATTTTCGAACGCCTCTTGCAAGGCCAGCGCCTCTTATTTGCAACTTTAAGGCGATGCCTTTGAAGCTGAAATTTAGTATACCTGTTTCCACTTCATGTTCTCCTGATATATTGGCCAAAATCTGGCGAAAATTTTCAGAATGCACAAAATTGGACTTTGTAACAGGAGAACATGCGTCGAAAGAGATGGCACAAAGTAACGGCTCCGGAGATCAAATCAAAGAGCAAGAAGAGGCGCAGATGTTTCGAGGCAGTGACTGTTTAACGAAGAGACGCAGAATTTTCGAACGCCTCTTGCAAGGCCTGCTGCCTCTTATTTGCAACTTTAAGGCGATGCCTTTGAAGCTGAAATTTAGTATACCTCTTTCCACTTCATGTTCTCCTGATATATTGGCCAAAATCTGGCGAATATTTCGAGAAGGCACAAAATTGGACTTTGTAACAGGAGAACATGCCGTCGAAAGAGATGGCACAAAGTAACGTCTCCGGAGAGCAAATCAAAGAGCGAGAAGAGGCGCAGATGTTTCGAGACAGTGACTGTTTACCGAAGACACGCAGAATTTTCGAACGCCTCTTGAAAGACCTGCGCCTCTTATTTGCAACTTTAAGGCGATCCCTTTGAAGCTGAAATTTAGTATACCTCTTTCCACTTCATTTTCTCCTGATATATTGGCCAAAATCTGGCGAATATTTCGAGAATGCACAAAATTGGACTTCGTAACAGGAGAACATGCCGTCGAAAGGGATGGCACAAAGTAACGTCTCCGGAGAGCTATTCAAAGAGCGAGAAGAGGCGCAGATGTTTCGAGACAGTGACTGTTTACCGAAGAGACGCAGAATTTTCGAACGCCTCTTGCAAGGCCTGCGCCTCTTATTTGCAACTTTAAGGCGATGCCTTTGAAGCTGAAATTTAGTATACCTCTTTCCACTTCATGTTCTCCTGATATATTGGCCAAAATCTGGCGAAAATTTTCAGAATGCACAAAATTGGACTTTGTAACAGGACAACATGCCGTCGAAAGAGATGGAACAAAGTAACGTCTCCGGAGAGCAAATCAAAGAGCGAGAAGTGGCGCAGATATTTCGAGACAGTGACTGTTTAACGAAGACACGCAGAATTTTCGAACGCCTCTTGAAAGGCCTGCGCCTCTTATTTGCAACTTTAAGGCGATGCCTTTGAAGCTGAAATTTAGTATACCTCTTTCCACTTCATTTTCTCCTGATATATTGGCCAAAATCTGGCGAAAATTTCGAGAATACACAAAATTGTGCTTTGTAACAGGACAACATGCCGTCGAAAGAGATGGCACAAAGTAACGTCTCTGGAGAGCAAATCAAAGAGCGAGAAGTGGCGCAGGTGTTTCGAGACAGTGATTGTTTAACAACGAGACGCAGAATTTTCGAACGCCTCTTGAAAGGCCTGCGCCTCTTATTTGCATCTTTAAGGCGATGCCTTTGAAGCTGAAATTTAGTATACCTCTTTCCACTTCATGTTCTCCTGATATAATGGCCAAAATCTGGCGAAAATTTTCAGAATGCACAAAATTGTGCTTTGTAACAGGAGAACATGCCGTCGAAAGAGATGGCACAAAGTAACGTCTCCGGAGAGCAAATCAAAGAGCGAGAAGAGGCGCAGATGTTTCGAGACAATGACTGTTTACCGAAGAGACGCAGAATTTTCGAACGCCTCTTGCAAGGCCTGCGCCTCTTATTTGCAACTTTAAGGCGATGCCTTTGAAGCTGAAATTTAGTATACCTCTTTCCACTTCATGTTCTCCTGATATATTGGCCAAAATCTGGCGAATATTTCGAGAATGCACAAAATTGGACTTTGTAACAGGAGAACATGCCGTCGAAAGAGATGGCACAAAGTAACGTCTCCGGAGAGCAAATCAAAGAGCGAGAAGAGGCGCAGATGTTTCGAGACAGTGACTGTTTACCGAAGACACGCAGAATTTTCGAACGCCTCTTGAAAGACCTGCGCCTCTTATTTGCAACTTTAAGGCGATCCCTTTGAAGCTGAAATTTAGTATACCTCTTTCCACTTCATTTTCTCCTGATATATTGGCCAAAATCTGGCGAATATTTCGAGAATGCACAAAATTGGACTTTGTAACAGGAGAACATGCCGTCGAAAGAGATGGCACAAAGTAACGTCTCCGGAGAGCTATTCAAAGAGCGAGAAGAGGCGCAGATGTTTCGAGACAGTGACTGTTTACCGAAGAGACGCAGAATTTTCGAACGCCTCTTGCAAGGCCTGCGCCTCTTATTTGCAACTTTAAGGCGATGCCTTTGAAGCTGAAATTTAGTATACCTCTTTCCACTTCATGTTCTCCTGATATATTGGCCAAAATCTGGCGAAAATTTTCAGAATGCACAAAATTGGACTTTGTAACAGGACAACATGCCGTCGAAAGAGATGGAACAAAGTAACGTCTCCGGAGAGCAAATCAAAGAGCGAGAAGTGGCGCAGATATTTCGAGACAGTGACTGTTTAACGAAGACACGCAGAATTTTCGAACGCCTCTTGAAAGGCCTGCGCCTCTTATTTGCAACTTTAAGGCGATGCCTTTGAAGCTGAAATTTAGTATACCTCTTTCCACTTCATTTTCTCCTGATATATTGGCCAAAATCTGGCGAAAATTTCGAGAATACACAAAATTGTGCTTTGTAACAGGACAACATGCCGTCGAAAGAGATGGCACAAAGTAACGTCTCTGGAGAGCAAATCAAAGAGCGAGAAGTGGCGCAGGTGTTTCGAGACAGTGATTGTTTAACAACGAGACGCAGAATTTTCGAACGCCTCTTGAAAGGCCTGCGCCTCTTATTTGCAACTTTAAGGCGATGCCTTTGAAGCTGAAATTTAGTATACCTCTTTCCACTTCATGTTCTCCTGATATAATGGCCAAAATCTGGCGAAAATTTTCAGAATGCACAAAATTGTGCTTTGTAACAGGAGAACATGCCGTCGAAAGAGAAGGCACAAAGTAACGTCTCCGGACAGCAAACGAAAGAGCGAGAAGTGTCGCAGGTGTTTCGAGACAGTGACTGTTTAACGAAGAGACGCAGAATTTTCGAACGCCTCTTGAAAGGCCTGCGCCTCTTATATGCAACTTTAAGGCGATGCCTTTGAAGCTGAAATGTAGTATACCTCTTTCCACTTCATGTTCTCCTGATATATTGGCCAAAATCTGGCGAAAATTTTCAGAATGCACAAAATTGGGCTTTGTAACAGGAGAACATGCCGTCGAAAGAGATGGCACAAAGTATCGTCTCCGGAGAGCAAATCAAAGAGCGAGAAGTGGCGCAGATATTTCGAGACAGTGACTGTTTAACGAAGAGACGCAGAATTTTCGAACGCCTCTTGAAAGGCCTGCGCCTCTTATTTGCAACTTTAAGGCGATGCCTTTGAAGCTGAAATTTAGTATACCTCTTTCCACTTCATTTTCTCCTGATATATTGGCCAAAATCTGGCGAAAATTTCGAGAATACACAAAATTGAGCTTTGTAACAGGACAACATGCCGTTGAAAGAGATGGAACAAAGTAACGTCTCCGGAGAGCAAATCAAAGAGCGAGAAGTGGCGCAGATATTTCGAGACAGTGACTGTTTAACGAAGAGACGCAGAATTTTCGAACGCCTCTTGAAAGGCCTGCGCCTCTTATTTGCAACTTTAAGGCGATGCCTTTGAAGCTGAAATGTAGTATACCTCTTTCCACTTCATGTTCTCCTGATATATTGGCCAAAATCTGGCGAAAATTTTCAGAATGCACAAAATTGGGCTTTGTAACAGGAGAACATGCCGTCGAAAGAGATGGCACAAAGTATCGTCTCCGGAGAGCAAATCAAAGAGCGAGAAGTGGCGCAGATATTTCGAGACAGTGACTGTTTAACGAAGACACGCAGAATTTTCGAACGCCTCTTGAAAGGCCTGCGCCTCTTATTTGCAACTTTAAGGCGATGCCTTTGAAGCTGAAATTTAGTATACCTCTTTCCACTTCATGTTCTCCTGATATAATGGCCAAAATCTGGCGAAAATTTTCAGAATGCACAAAATTGTGCTTTGTAACAGGAGAACATGCCGTCGAAAGAGAAGGCACAAAGTAACGTCTCCGGACAGCAAACGAAAGAGCGAGAAGTGTCGCAGGTGTTTCGAGACAGTGACTGTTTAACGAAGAGACGCAGAATTTTCGAACGCCTCTTGAAAGGCCTGCGCCTCTTATATGCAACTTTAAGGCGATGCCTTTGAAGCTGAAATGTAGTATACCTCTTTCCACTTCATGTTCTCCTGATATATTGGCCAAAATCTGGCGAAAATTTTCAGAATGCACAAAATTGGGCTTTGTAACAGGAGAACATGCCGTCGAAAGAGATGGCACAAAGTATCGTCTCCGGAGAGCAAATCAAAGAGCGAGAAGTGGCGCAGATATTTCGAGACAGTGACTGTTTAACGAAGAGACGCAGAATTTTCGAACGCCTCTTGAAAGGCCTGCGCCTCTTATTTGCAACTTTAAGGCGATGCCTTTGAAGCTGAAATTTAGTATACCTCTTTCCACTTCATTTTCTCCTGATATATTGGCCAAAATCTGGCGAAAATTTCGAGAATACACAAAATTGAGCTTTGTAACAGGACAACATGCCGTTGAAAGAGATGGAACAAAGTAACGTCTCCGGAGAGCAAATCAAAGAGCGAGAAGTGGCGCAGATATTTCGAGACAGTGACTCTTTAACGAAGACACGCAGAATTTTCGAACGCCTCTTGAAATACCTGCGCTTCTTATTTGCAACTTTAAGGCGATGCCTTTGAAGCTGAAATTTAGTATACCTCTTTCCACTTCATTTTCTCCTGATATATTGGCCAAAATCTGGCGAAAATTTCGAGAATACACAAAATTGAGCTTTGTAACATGACAACATGCCGTTGAAAGAGATGGAACAAAGTAACGTCTCTGGAGAGCAAATCAAAGAGCGAGAAGTGGCGCAGGTGTTTCGAGACAGTGATTGTTTAACAACGAGACGCAGAATTTTCGAACGCCTCTTGAAAGGCCTGCGCCTCTTATTTGCAACTTTAAGGCGATGCCTTTGAAGCTGAAATTTAGTATACCTCTTTCCACTTCATGTTCTCCTGATATATTGGCCAAAATCTGGCGAAAATTTTCAGAATGCACAAAATTGGGCTTTGTAACAGGAGAACATGCCGTCGAAAGAGATGGCACAAAGTATCGTCTCCGGAGAGCAAATCAAAGAGCGAGAAGTGGCGCAGATATTTCGAGACAGTGACTGTTTAACGAAGACACGCAGAATTTTCGAACGCCTCTTGAAAGACCTGCGCCTCTTATTTGCAACTTTAAGGTGATCCCTTTGAAGCTGAAATTTAGTATACCTCTTTCCACTTCATTTTCTCCTGATATATTGGCCAAAATCTGGCGAATATTTCGAGAATGCACAAAATTGGACTTTGTAACAGGAGAACATGCCGTCGAAAGAGATGGCACAAAGTAACGTCTCCGGAGAGCAAATCAAAGAGCGAGAAGAGGCGCAGATGTTTCGAGACAGTGACAGTTTACCGAAGAGACGCAGAATTTTCGAACGCCTCTTGCAAGGCCTGCGCCTCTTATTTGCAACTTTAAGGCGATGCCTTTGAAGCTGAAATTTAGTATACCTCTTTCCACTTCATGTTCTCCTGATATATTGGCCAAAATCTGGCGAAAATTTTCAGGATGCACAAAATTGGACTTTGTAACAGGACAACATGCCGTCGAAAGAGATGGCACAAAGTAACGTCTCCGGAGAGCAAATCAAAGAGCGAGAAGAGGCGCAGATGTTTCGAGACAGTGACTGTTTACCGAAAAGACGCAGAATTTTCGAACGCCTCTTGCAAGGCCAGCGCCTCTTATTTGCAACTTTAAGGCGATGCCTTTGAAGCTGAAATTTAGTATACCTGTTTCCACTTCATGTTCTCCTGATATATTGGCCAAAATCTGGCGAAAATTTTCAGAATGCACAAAATTGGACTTTGTAACAGGAGAACATGCCGTCGAAAGAGATGGCACAAAGTAACGTCTCCGGAGAGCAAATCAAAGAGTGAGAAGAGGCGCAGATGTTTCGGGACAGTGACTGTTTAACGAAGAGACGCAGAATTTTCGAACGCCTCTTGCAAGGCCTGCGCCTCTTATTTGCAACTTTAAGGCGATGCCTTTGAAGCTGAAATTTAGTATACCTCTTTCCACTTCATGTTCTCCTGATATATTGGCCAAAATCTGGCGAATATTTCGAGAATGCACAAAATTGGACTTTGTAACAGGAGAACATGCCGTCGAAAGAGATGGCACAAAGTAACGTCTCCGGAGAGCAAATCAAAGAGCGAGAAGAGGCGCAGATGTTTCGAGACAGTGACTGTTTACCGAAGACACGCAGAATTTTCGAACGCCTCTTGAAAGACCTGCGCCTCTTATTTGCAACTTTAAGGCGATCCCTTTGAAGCTGAAATTTAGTATACCTCTTTCCACTTCATTTTCTCCTGATATATTGGCCAAAATCTGGCGAATATTTCGAGAATGCACAAAATTGGACTTTGTAACAGGAGAACATGCCGTCGAAAGAGATGGCACAAAGTAACGTCTCCGGAGAGCTATTCAAAGAGCGAGAAGAGGCGCAGATGTTTCGAGACAGTGACTGTTTACCGAAGAGACGCAGAATTTTCGAACGCCTCTTGCAAGGCCTGCGCCTCTTATTTGCAACTTTAAGGCGATGCCTTTGAAGCTGAAATTTAGTATACCTCTTTCCACTTCATGTTCTCCTGATATATTGGCCAAAATCTGGCGAAAATTTTCAGAATGCACAAAATTGGACTTTGTAACAGGACAACATGCCGTCGAAAGAGATGGAACAAAGTAACGTCTCCGGAGAGCAAATCAAAGAGCGAGAAGTGGCGCAGATATTTCGAGACAGTGACTGTTTAACGAAGACACGCAGAATTTTCGAACGCCTCTTGAAAGGCCTGCGCCTCTTATTTGCAACTTTAAGGCGATGCCTTTGAAGCTGAAATTTAGTATACCTCTTTCCACTTCATTTTCTCCTGATATATTGGCCAAAATCTGGCGAAAATTTCGAGAATACACAAAATTGTGCTTTGTAACAGGACAACATGCCGTCGAAAGAGATGGCACAAAGTAACGTCTCTGGAGAGCAAATCAAAGAGCGAGAAGTGGCGCAGGTGTTTCGAGACAGTGATTGTTTAACAACGAGACGCAGAATTTTCGAACGCCTCTTGAAAGGCCTGCGCCTCTTATTTGCAACTTTAAGGCGATGCCTTTGAAGCTGAAATTTAGTATACCTCTTTCCACTTCATGTTCTCCTGATATAATGGCCAAAATCTGGCGAAAATTTTCAGAATGCACAAAATTGTGCTTTGTAACAGGAGAACATGCCGTCGAAAGAGAAGGCACAAAGTAACGTCTCCGGACAGCAAACGAAAGAGCGAGAAGTGTCGCAGGTGTTTCGAGACAGTGACTGTTTAACGAAGAGACGCAGAATTTTCGAACGCCTCTTGAAAGGCCTGCGCCTCTTATATGCAACTTTAAGGCGATGCCTTTGAAGCTGAAATGTAGTATACCTCTTTCCACTTCATGTTCTCCTGATATATTGGCCAAAATCTGGCGAAAATTTTCAGAATGCACAAAATTGGGCTTTGTAACAGGAGAACATGCCGTCGAAAGAGATGGCACAAAGTATCGTCTCCGGAGAGCAAATCAAAGAGCGAGAAGTGGCGCAGATATTTCGAGACAGTGACTGTTTAACGAAGAGACGCAGAATTTTCGAACGCCTCTTGAAAGGCCTGCGCCTCTTATTTGCAACTTTAAGGCGATGCCTTTGAAGCTGAAATTTAGTATACCTCTTTCCACTTCATTTTCTCCTGATATATTGGCCAAAATCTGGCGAAAATTTCGAGAATACACAAAATTGAGCTTTGTAACAGGACAACATGCCGTTGAAAGAGATGGAACAAAGTAACGTCTCCGGAGAGCAAATCAAAGAGCGAGAAGTGGCGCAGATATTTCGAGACAGTGACTGTTTAACGAAGAGACGCAGAATTTTCGAACGCCTCTTGAAAGGCCTGCGCCTCTTATTTGCAACTTTAAGGCGATGCCTTTGAAGCTGAAATGTAGTATACCTCTTTCCACTTCATGTTCTCCTGATATATTGGCCAAAATCTGGCGAAAATTTTCAGGATGCACAAAATTGGGCTTTGTAACAGGAGAACATGCCGTCGAAAGAGATGGCACAAAGTATCGTCTCCGGAGAGCAAATCAAAGAGCGAGAAGTGGCGCAGATATTTCGAGACAGTGACTGTTTAACGAAGACACGCAGAATTTTCGAACGCCTCTTGAAAGACCTGCGCCTCTTATTTGCAACTTTAAGGCGATCCCTTTGAAGCTGAAATTTAGTATACCTCTTTCCACTTCATTTTCTCCTGATATATTGGCCAAAATCTGGCGAATATTTCGAGAATGCACAAAATTGGACTTTGTAACAGGAGAACATGCCGTCGAAAGAGATGGCACAAAGTAACGTCTCCGGAGAGCAAATCAAAGAGCGAGAAGAGGCGCAGATGTTTCGAGACAGTGACTGTTTACCGAAGAGACGCAGAATTTTCGAACGCCTCTTGAAAGGCCTGCGCCTCTTATTTGCAACTTTAAGGCGATGCCTTTGAAGCTGAAATTTAGTATACCTCTTTCCACTTCATGTTCTCCTGATATAATGGCCAAAATCTGGCGAAAATTTTCAGAATGCACAAAATTGTGCTTTGTAACAGGAGAACATGCCGTCGAAAGAGAAGGCACAAAGTAACGTCTCCGGACAGCAAACGAAAGAGCGAGAAGTGTCGCAGGTGTTTCGAGACAGTGACTGTTTAACGAAGAGACGCAGAATTTTCGAACGCCTCTTGAAAGGCCTGCGCCTCTTATATGCAACTTTAAGGCGATGCCTTTGAAGCTGAAATGTAGTATACCTCTTTCCACTTCATGTTCTCCTGATATATTGGCCAAAATCTGGCGAAAATTTTCAGAATGCACAAAATTGGGCTTTGTAACAGGAGAACATGCCGTCGAAAGAGATGGCACAAAGTATCGTCTCCGGAGAGCAAATCAAAGAGCGAGAAGTGGCGCAGATATTTCGAGACAGTGACTGTTTAACGAAGAGACGCAGAATTTTCGAACGCCTCTTGAAAGGCCTGCGCCTCTTATTTGCAACTTTAAGGCGATGCCTTTGAAGCTGAAATTTAGTATACCTCTTTCCACTTCATTTTCTCCTGATATATTGGCCAAAATCTGGCGAAAATTTCGAGAATACACAAAATTGAGCTTTGTAACAGGACAACATGCCGTTGAAAGAGATGGAACAAAGTAACGTCTCCGGAGAGCAAATCAAAGAGCGAGAAGTGGCGCAGATATTTCGAGACAGTGACTCTTTAACGAAGACACGCAGAATTTTCGAACGCCTCTTGAAATACCTGCGCTTCTTATTTGCAACTTTAAGGCGATGCCTTTGAAGCTGAAATTTAGTATACCTCTTTCCACTTCATTTTCTCCTGATATATTGGCCAAAATCTGGCGAAAATTTCGAGAATACACAAAATTGAGCTTTGTAACATGACAACATGCCGTTGAAAGAGATGGAACAAAGTAACGTCTCTGGAGAGCAAATCAAAGAGCGAGAAGTGGCGCAGGTGTTTCGAGACAGTGATTGTTTAACAACGAGACGCAGAATTTTCGAACGCCTCTTGAAAGGCCTGCGCCTCTTATTTGCAACTTTAAGGCGATGCCTTTGAAGCTGAAATTTAGTATACCTCTTTCCACTTCATGTTCTCCTGATATATTGGCCAAAATCTGGCGAAAATTTTCAGAATGCACAAAATTGGGCTTTGTAACAGGAGAACATGCCGTCGAAAGAGATGGCACAAAGTATCGTCTCCGGAGAGCAAATCAAAGAGCGAGAAGTGGCGCAGATATTTCGAGACAGTGACTGTTTAACGAAGACACGCAGAATTTTCGAACGCCTCTTGAAAGACCTGCGCCTCTTATTTGCAACTTTAAGGTGATCCCTTTGAAGCTGAAATTTAGTATACCTCTTTCCACTTCATTTTCTCCTGATATATTGGCCAAAATCTGGCGAATATTTCGAGAATGCACAAAATTGGACTTTGTAACAGGAGAACATGCCGTCGAAAGAGATGGCACAAAGTAACGTCTCCGGAGAGCAAATCAAAGAGCGAGAAGAGGCGCAGATGTTTCGAGACAGTGACTGTTTACCGAAGAGACGCAGAATTTTCGAACGCCTCTTGCAAGGCCTGCGCCTCTTATTTGCAACTTTAAGGCGATGCCTTTGAAGCTGAAATTTTGTATACCTCTTTCCACTTCATGTTCTCCTGATATATTGGCCAAAATCTGGCGAAAATTTTCAGGATGCACAAAATTGGACTTTGTAACAGGACAACATGCCGTCGAAAGAGATGGCACAAAGTAACGTCTCCGGAGAGCAAATCAAAGAGCGAGAAGAGGCGCAGATGTTTCGAGACAGTGACTGTTTACCGAAAAGACGCAGAATTTTCGAACGCCTCTTGCAAGGCCAGCGCCTCTTATTTGCAACTTTAAGGCGATGCCTTTGAAGCTGAAATTTAGTATACCTGTTTCCACTTCATGTTCTCCTGATATATTGGCCAAAATCTGGCGAAAATTTTCAGAATGCACAAAATTGGACTTTGTAACAGGAGAACATGCCGTCGAAAGAGATGGCACAAAGTAACGTCTCCGGAGAGCAAATCAAAGAGCGAGAAGAGGCGCAGATGTTTCGAGACAGTGACTGTTTACCGAAGACACGCAGAATTTTCGAACGCCTCTTGAAAGACCTGCGCCTCTTATTTGCAACTTTAAGGCGATCCCTTTGAAGCTGAAATTTAGTATACCTCTTTCCACTTCATTTTCTCCTGATATATTGGCCAAAATCTGGCGAATATTTCGAGAATGCACAAAATTGGACTTTGTAACAGGAGAACATGCCGTCGAAAGAGATGGCACAAAGTAACGTCTCCGGAGAGCTATTCAAAGAGCGAGAAGAGGCGCAGATGTTTCGAGACAGTGACTGTTTACCGAAGAGACGCAGAATTTTCGAACGCCTCTTGCAAGGCCTGCGCCTCTTATTTGCAACTTTAAGGCGATGCCTTTGAAGCTGAAATTTAGTATACCTCTTTCCACTTCATGTTCTCCTGATATATTGGCCAAAATCTGGCGAAAATTTTCAGAATGCACAAAATTGGACTTTGTAACAGGACAACATGCCGTCGAAAGAGATGGAACAAAGTAACGTCTCCGGAGAGCAAATCAAAGAGCGAGAAGTGGCGCAGATATTTCGAGACAGTGACTGTTTAACGAAGACACGCAGAATTTTCGAACGCCTCTTGAAAGGCCTGCGCCTCTTATTTGCAACTTTAAGGCGATGCCTTTGAAGCTGAAATTTAGTATACCTCTTTCCACTTCATTTTCTCCTGATATATTGGCCAAAATCTGGCGAAAATTTCGAGAATACACAAAATTGTGCTTTGTAACAGGACAACATGCCGTCGAAAGAGATGGCACAAAGTAACGTCTCTGGAGAGCAAATCAAAGAGCGAGAAGTGGCGCAGGTGTTTCGAGACAGTGATTGTTTAACAACGAGACGCAGAATTTTCGAACGCCTCTTGAAAGGCCTGCGCCTCTTATTTGCAACTTTAAGGCGATGCCTTTGAAGCTGAAATTTAGTATACCTCTTTCCACTTCATGTTCTCCTGATATAATGGCCAAAATCTGGCGAAAATTTTCAGAATGCACAAAATTGTGCTTTGTAACAGGAGAACATGCCGTCGAAAGAGAAGGCACAAAGTAACGTCTCCGGACAGCAAACGAAAGAGCGAGAAGTGTCGCAGGTGTTTCGAGACAGTGACTGTTTAACGAAGAGACGCAGAATTTTCGAACGCCTCTTGAAAGGCCTGCGCCTCTTATATGCAACTTTAAGGCGATGCCTTTGAAGCTGAAATGTAGTATACCTCTTTCCACTTCATGTTCTCCTGATATATTGGCCAAAATCTGGCGAAAATTTTCAGAATGCACAAAATTGGGCTTTGTAACAGGAGAACATGCCGTCGAAAGAGATGGCACAAAGTATCGTCTCCGGAGAGCAAATCAAAGAGCGAGAAGTGGCGCAGATATTTCGAGACAGTGACTGTTTAACGAAGACACGCAGAATTTTCGAACGCCTCTTGAAAGACCTGCGCCTCTTATTTGCAACTTTAAGGCGATCCCTTTGAAGCTGAAATTTAGTATACCTCTTTCCACTTCATTTTCTCCTGATATATTGGCCAAAATCTGGCGAATATTTCGAGAATGCACAAAATTGGACTTTGTAACAGGGAGAACATGCCGTCGAAAGAGATGGCACAAAGTAACGTCTCCGGAGAGCAAATCAAAGAGCGAGAAGAGGCGCAGATGTTTCGAGACAGTGACTGTTTACCGAAGAGACGCAGAATTTTCGAACGCCTCTTGCAAGGCCTGCGCCTCTTATTTGCAACTTTAAGGCGATGCCTTTGAAGCTGAAATTTAGTATACCTCTTTCCACTTCATGTTCTCCTGATATATTGGCCAAAATCTGGCGAAAATTTCGAGAATACACAAAATTGAGCTTTGTAACAGGACAACATGCCGTTGAAAGAGATGGAACAAAGTAACGTCTCCGGAGAGCAAATCAAAGAGCGAGAAGTGGCGCAGATGTTTCGAGACAGTGACTGTTTAACGAAGACACGCAGAATTTTCGAACGCCTCTTGAAAGACCTGCGCCTCTTATTTGCAACTTTAAGGCGATCCCTTTGAAGCTGAAATTTAGTATACCTCTTTCCACTTCATTTTCTCCTGATATATTGGCCAAAATCTGGCGAAAATTTCGAGAATACACAAAATTGAGCTTTGTAACAGGACAACATGCCGTTGAAAGAGATGGAACAAAGTAACGTCTCTGGAGAGCAAATCAAAAAGCGAGAAGTGGCGCCGGTGTTTCGAGACAGTGACTGTTTAACGAAGAGACGCAGAATTTTCGAACGCCTCTTGAAAGGCCTGCGCCTCTTATTTGCAACTTTAAGGCGATGCCTTTGAAGCTGAAATTTAGTATACCTCTTTCCACTTCATGTTCTCCTGATATATTGGCCAAAATCTGGCGAAAATTTTCAGAATGCACAAAATTGGGCTTTGTAACAGGAGAACATGCCGTCGAAAGAGATGGCACAAAGTAACGTCTCCGGAGTGCAAATCAAAGAGCGAGAAGTGTCGCAGGTGTTTCGAGACAGTGACTGTTTAACGAAGAGACGCAGAATTTTCGAACGCCTCTTGAAAGGCCTGCGCCTCTTATATGCAACTTTAAGGCGATGCCTTTGAAGCTGAAATTTAGTATACCTCTTTCCACTTCATGTTCTCCTGATATAATGGCCAAAATCTGGCGAAAATTTTCAGAATGCACAAAATTGTGCTTTGTAACAGGAGAACATGCCGTCGAAAGAGAAGGCACAAAGTAACGTCTCCGGACATCAAACGAAAGAGCGAGAAGTGTCGCAGGTGTTTCGAGACAGTGACTGTTTAACGAAGAGACGCAGAATTTTCGAACGCCTCTTGAAAGGCCTGCGCCTCTTATATGCAACTTTAAGGCGATGCCTTTGAAGCTGAAATGTAGTATACCTCTTTCCACTTCATGTTCTCCTGATATATTGGCCAAAATCTGGCGAAAATTTCGAGAATACACAAAATTGAGCTTTGTAACAGGACAACATGCCGTTGAAAGAGATGGAACAAAGTAACGTCTCCGGAGAGCAAATCAAAGAGCGAGAAGTGGCGCAGATGTTTCGAGACAGTGACTGTTTAACGAAGACACGCAGAATTTTCGAACGCCTCTTGAAAGACCTGCGCCTCTTATTTGCAACTTTAAGGCGATCCCTTTGAAGCTGAAATTTAGTATACCTCTTTCCACTTCATTTTCTCCTGATATATTGGCCAAAATCTGGCGAAAATTTTCAGAATGCACAAAATTGGGCTTTGTAACAGGAGAACATGCCGTCGAAAGAGATGGCACAAAGTAACGTCTCCGGAGTGCAAATCAAAGAGCGAGAAGTGTCGCAGGTGTTTCGAGACAGTGACTGTTTAACGAAGAGACGCAGAATTTTCGAACGCCTCTTGAAAGGCCTGCGCCTCTTATATGCAACTTTAAGGCGATGCCTTTGAAGCTGAAATTTAGTATACCTCTTTCCACTTCATGTTCTCCTGATATAATGGCCAAAATCTGGCGAAAATTTTCAGAATGCACAAAATTGTGCTTAGTAACAGGAGAACATGCCGTCGAAAGAGAAGGCACAAAGTAACGTCTCCGGACAGCAAACGAAAGAGCGAGAAGTGTCGCAGGTGTTTCGAGACAGTGACTGTTTAACGAAGAGACGCAGAATTTTCGAACGCCTCTTGAAAGGCCTGCGCCTCTTATATGCAACTTTAAGGCGATGCCTTTGAAGCTGAAATGTAGTATACCTCTTTCCACCTCATGTTCTCCTGATATATTGGCCAAAATCTGGCGAAAATTTTCAGAATGCACAAAATTGGGCTTTGTAACAGGAGAACATGCCGTCGAAAGAGATGGCACAAAGTAACGTCTCCGGAGAGCAAATCAAAGAGCGAGAAGTGGCGCAGATATTTCGAGACAGTGACTGTTTAACGAAGACACGCAGAATTTTCGAACGCCTCTTGAAAGACCTGCGCCTCTTATTTGCAACTTTAAGGCGATGCCTTTGAAGCTGAAATTTAGTTTACCTCTTTCCACCTCAATGTTCTCCTGATAT
>NW_027487079.1:0-17835 GCF_050908995.1 Andrena cerasifolii | reverse complement strand
AATTTAAAAAAATTTTAAAAAATTTAAAAAAAAAATTTTAAAAATTTAAAAAAAATTTTATAAAATTTTAAAAAATTTAAAAAAAATTTAAAGATTAAAAAAAATATATAAGAAAATTTAAAAAAAAATTAAAAATTTGAAAACATTAAAAAAAATTAAAAACATTTTTGAAATAAAAAAATAATACTTTTAAAAATATTAAAAAAAATTTAGAAAAATTTTCAAAAATTAAAAAAAATATAAAAAAAATTTAAAAATTAAAAAAAAATTAAAATTAAAAAAAAAATTTAAAATTAAAAAAAAATTTTAAAAATTAAACAGTATAGAAAAAAATAAAAAATAAATAAATATTTTTAATTTGTTAAAAAATTGAAACACACTTAAAAAAAAATTTTAATTTTTTAAAAAATTTAAATAAAAATAAAGCATAGAAATTTTTTAAAAAATTTAAAAAAAATTTAAAAATTAAAAAAAAAATTAAATTAAAAAATTAAAAGAATATAAATAATTTTAAAAAAAAATTTAAAAATTAAAAAAAAATTAAAATAAAAATTAAAAAAAAAATTTAAAAAAATTTTAAAAAATGTAAAAAAAAAATTTTAAAAATTTAAAAAAAAATTTTATAAAATTTTAAAAAATTTTAAAAAAATTTTAAAGATTAAAAAAATATATAAGAAAATTTAAAAAAAATTAAAAATTTGAAAACATTAAAAAAAATTAAAAAACATTTTTGAAATAAAAAAATTATAATTTTAAATAAAATTTTAAAAATTTTAAAAATTTTAAAAAAAATTTTTAAAATTTTAAAAAAAAATAAATTTAAAAATTTAAAAAAAATTTAAAATTTAAAAAAAAATTTAAAAATTTAAAAAAAAAATTTTAAAAAAATTAAAAAATTTTGTTTAAAAAATTAAAAAAAAAGTTTTATGAAAATTTTAAAAATTAAAAAAAATAAAAAAAAAGAAAAATAAAAATTAAAAAAAAAATTTTAAAAATTAAAAAACATTTTTGAAATAAAAAAATAATACTTTTAAATATATTTAAAAAAAAATTTAGAAAAATTTTCAAAAATTAAAAAAAAATTTTAAAAAATTTTAAAAATTAAAAAAAATTATAAGAAAATTTAAAAAAAAATAAAAAATTGAAAAAGTTAAAAAAATTAAAATAAAAGAAAAAAAATTAAAAAACATTTTTTTAAATAAAAAAATTACAATTTTAAAAAAAATTTAAAATAATTTTAAAAAATTTTAAAAAATTATTTAAAAAATTAAAAATTTTTGTTTAAAAAATTAAAAAAAAGTTTTAAGAAAATTTTAAAAATTAAAAAAAATTAAAAAAATAAAAAATTTTTAAAAAATTTAAAAAAAATAAAAAACATTTTTGAAATAAAAAATAATACTTTTAAAAAATTAAAAAAAAATTTAGAAAAATTTTCAAAAATTAAAAAAAAAATTAAAAAAAATTTTAAAAATTAAAAAAAAATTTAAAAAATTAAACAGTATAGAAAAAAATTAAAAAATAAATAAATATTTTTAATTTGTTAAAAAATTGAAACAAACTTAAAAAAAAATTTTAATTTTTTAAAAAATTTAAATAAAAATAAAGCATAGAAATTTTTTAAAAAATTTTAAAAAAATTTTAAAGATTAAAAAAAATATATAAGAAAATTTAAAAAAAATTTAAAAATTTGAAAACATTAAAAAAAATTAAAAACATTTTTGAAATAAAAAAATAATACTTTTAAAAATATTAAAAAAAATTTAGAAATATTTTCAAAAATTAAAAAAATATAAAAAAAAATTTAAAAATTAAAAAAAAAAATTTTTAATTAAAAAAAAAATTTAAAATTAAAAAAAATTTTAAAAATTAAAAAAAATTTAAACATTAAAAAAAATTTAAAATTAAAAAAATTAAATAAATTAAAAAAATTAAAAAAATTAAAAAATATAAATAATTTAAAAAATATAAATAATTTAAAAATAAAATAAAAAAAATTTAAAAATTAAAAAAAATAAAATAGAAATTTAAATTTTTTTTTAAAAAATTAAAAAAAATTTTAAAAAAATTTAAAAAAGATTTTGAAAATTAAAAAAAAATTATAAGAAAATTTAAAAAAAAATTAAAAATTTGAAGAAATTAAAAAAAATTAAAAAACATTTTTGAAATAAAAAATTATAATTTTAAATAAAATTTTAAAAAATTTTAAAAATTTAAAAAAAAATTTAAAAATTTAAAAAAAAATTTTAAAAATTTTAAAAAATTTTAAAAAATTTTAAAAAATTTTTAAGGATGAAAAAAAAATATATAAGAAAGTTTAAAAAAAATTTAAAAATTTGAAAACATTAAAAAAAATTAAAAACATTTTTGAAATAAAAAAATAATACTTTTAAAAAAATTAAAAAAATTTAGAAAAATTTTCAAAAATTAAAAAAATATAAAAAAAATTTAAAAATTAAAAAAAATTTAAAAATTAAAAAGAAATTTAAAAATTAAAAAAAAATTTAAAAATTAAACAAAATTTAAAAATTAAAAAATTAAAAAAATTAAAAAAAATAAAAAAAATTAAAAAATATAAATAATTTAAAAAAAAATAAAAAAAATTTAAAAATTAAAAAAAATAAAATAGAAATTTAAAATTTTTTTTTTTAAAAATTTTAAAAAAATTTTAAAAAAATTTAAAAAAAAATTTAAAAATTTGAAGAAATTAAAAAAAATTAAAAAACATTTTTGAAATAAAAAAATTATAATTTTAAATAAAATTTTAAAAAATTTTAAAAATTTAAAAAAAAATTTAAAAAAAATTAAAAAATTTTGTTTAAAAAATTAAAAAAAAAAGTTTTAAGAAAATTTTAAAGATTAAAAAAAAATAGAAAAAAGAAATATAAAAATTAAAAAAAAAATTTTAAAAATTAAAAAACATTTTTGAAATAAAAAAATAATACTTTTAAATATATTTAAAAAAAATTTAGAAAAATTTTCAAAAATTAAAAAAAAAATTTTAAAAAATTTTAAAAATTAAAAAAAATTATAAGAAAATTTAAAAAAAAATTTTAAAAATTGAAAAAGTTAAAAAAATTAAAATAAAAGAAAAAAAAATTAAAAAAACATTTTTTTAAATAAAAAAATTACAATTTTAAAAAAAATTTAAAATAATTTTAAAAAATTTTAAAAATTTTTTTAAAAAATTAAAAAATTTTGTTTAAAAAATTAAAAAAAGTTTTAAGAAAATTTTAAAAATTAAAAAAAAATTAAAAAAAAATAAAAATTAAAAAAAAATTTTAAAAAAATTAAAAAACATTTTTGAAATAAAAAATAATACTTTTAAAAAAATTAAAAAAAATTTAGAAAAATTTTCAAAAATTAAAAAAAAAATTAAAAAAATTTTAAAAATTAAAAAAAAAATTAAAATAAAAATTTAAAAAAAAATTTTAAAAAAATTTTAAAAAATTTAAAAAAAAATTTTAAAAATTTAAAAAAAAATTTTATAAAATTTTAAAAAAATTTTAAAAAATTTTAAAGATTAAAAAAAATATATAAGAAAATTTAAAAAAAAATTAAAAATTTGAAAACATTAAAAAAAATTAAAAACATTTTTGAAATAAAAAAATAATACTTTTAAAAATATTAAAAAAAATTTAGAAAAATTTTCAAAAATTAAAAAAAATATAAAAAAAAATTTAAAAATTAAAAAAAAATTTAAAATTAAAAAAAAAAATTTAAAATTAAAAAAAAATTTTAAAAATTAAAAAAAAAAAATTAAAAAAAAAATTTTAAAATTAAAAAAAAAATTTTAAAAATTAAAAAAAAATAAAAATTAAAAAAAAAAATTAAAAAAAAAATTTTAAAATTAAAAAAATTAAAAAAATTTAAAAAATTAAAAAATGTAAATAATTTTTAAAAAAAATAAAAAAAATTTTAAAATTTTAAAAAAATTAAAATGGAAATTTAAAATAAATTTTTTTTTTAAATTTAAAAAAAAAATTTTAAAAAAAAATTATAAGAAAATTTAAAAAAAAATTTAAAAATTAAAAAAAATAAAATAGAAATTTAAATTTTTTTTTTTAAAAATTTAAAAAAAATTTTTAAAAAATTTTAAAAAGATTTTAAAAATTAAAAAAAATTATAAGAAAATTTAAAAAAAAATTTAAAAATTTGAAGAAATTAAAAAAATTAAAAAACATTTTTGAAATAAAAAAATTATAATTTTAAAAATTTTAAAAAAAATTTTAAAAATTTAAAAAAAATTTTAAAAATTTAAAAAAAAATTTTAAAAATTTAAAAAAAAAATTTTTAAAAAATTAAAAAATTTTGTTTAAAAAATTAAAAAAAAAAGTTTTAAGAAAATTTTAAAAATTAAAAAAAAATAAAAAAAAGAAAAATAAAAATTAAAAAAAAATTTTAAAAATTAAAAAACATTTTTGAAATAAAAAAATAATACTTTTAAATATATTTAAAAAAAAAATTAGAAAAATTTTCAAAAATTAAAAAAAAAATTTTTAAAAATTTTAAAAATTAAAAAAAATTATAAGAAAATTTAAAAAAAAATAAAAAATTGAAAATGTTAAAAAATTAAAATAAAAGAAAAAAAATTAAAAAACATTTTTTTAAATAAAAAATTACAATTTTAAAAAAAATTTAAAATAATTTTAAAAAATTTTAAAAAAATTTTTAAAAAATTAAAAAATTTTGTTTAAAAAATTAAAAAAAAGTTTTAAGAAAATTTTAAAAATTAAAAAAAAATTAAAAAAAAATAAAAATTAAAAAAAAATTAAAAAAAAATAAAAAACATTTTTGAAATAAAAAATAATACTTTTAAAAAATTAAAAAAAAATTTAGAAAAATTTTCAAAAATTAAAAAAAAATTTAAAAAGATTTTAAAAATTTTAAAAAATTTTAAAAATTTTAAAAAATTTTAAAAAATTTTAAAAAATTTTAAAAAAATTTTAAAGATGAAAAAAAAATATATAAGAAAATTTAAAAAAAATTTAAAAATTTGAAAACATTAAAAAAAAATAAAAACATTTTTGAAATAAAAAAATAATACTTTTAAAAAAATTAAAAAAAATTTAGAAAAATTTTCAAAAATTAAAAAAATATAAAGAAAAATTTAGAAATTAAAAAAAAATTTAAAAATTAAAAAAAAAATTTTAAAATTAAAAAAATTAAAAAAATTAAAATATTAAAAAATGTAAATAATTTTTAAAAAAAATAAAAAAAATGTTACGTATGTGGATTTTTCCCCATACGCCGCTCTCAACCACTTTTCGAGCTCGCGTCTACGAAGGGAAAACGCCCTAAAAATCCTTTTGCTTATCACATACCACTAAGGGGGGTCATGATCTCGACCATCTGGATCACGACCATGGGAACGGGAGTGACACGACGACGACCCCGAAAAATTTCCTTATATGGAAATTTCAAATGCATCCCCACTCATTTTTGGGACTATATAAACCCTTTGGTTTCTACCCTCTGCGGTTAAAAGCAGTACAGTTACGCGTAGAGTAACGTTGTGTCACGCTCGTACCGAGTCGGTTGAATTCAGTAAGATCGAGCTAAAGTCTCTGTCGGAATCATAGTTGACCCCATAGAATCCGCGAGTTCGGTTTACATTCTATTGGGCACTTTGTAATAGCCGCTCGTACGCCCCGCATCGCCAGTGCGTCAACACCGAGCAAATTAGTGGTAATTTTCACACATTTATTACACTATTTAACCGCGACATTCACATTTGTACCAACTAATCTTGAATACACGAATGGTGTTCACTTCTAAATCGAGTTGATTCGTTAAAACCCATCTTTTACCCAGCGATCCTTATAAACTTAGTAGCGCTCACCCACTGATACAACTTTACCGCTCGAGTTGTATCAAATAAAAATTAAGAGTTACGAGGCATTAATAACATTTCCCGCGACTCCCTGATCTAGCATCAGGTTAGTTAGCAACCTTTCATCCAAATAAAGGAATTTTACCAACCTAGTGGCTCCCCGATTTCGCATCGGGTTCGTCCACGTTTAACCCTCCTACGGCTCCCTGATTTCGCATCAGGTTCGTCCGTATCCTACAGCTCCCTGGTTTCGCACCAGGTTCGTCTGTAAGTCTACCAACCTCCGAACAGCTCCCTGGTTTCGCACCAGGTTCGTCTGTGAATAATCCAACCTCCTAACAGCTCCTCGACTTCGCGTCGAGTTCGTCTGTGAACATCATCCTAGTGACACCCCGATTTCGCATCGGGTTCGTTCACGACGTTTCACCCTCCTGCGGCTCCCTGTTTTCAAATCAGGTTCGTCCGCGCTTGACTCCATTCCTAGAGGCTCCCTGATTTCGCATCAGGTTCGTCCTCGCCGTCAATAATCCAAGCGGCTCCCTGATTTCGCATCAGGTTCGTCCGCGCACCTTACTAACAAATTCGTTAACCATATTCCTTGGGAAATACCCTTCTCGCCGGCCTCTCGCGTTGCCGCAGCCCCGGCTCGTAACAAAAATTTTAAAATTTAAAAAAAATTAAAAAATTTTGTTTAAAAAATTAAAAAAAAAGTTTTAAGAAAATTTTAAAAATTAAAAAAAAATTAAAAAAAAATAAAAATTAAAAAAAAATTTAAAAAAATTAAAAAACATTTTTGAAATAAAAAATAACACTTTTAAAAAAATTAAAAAAAAATTTAGAAAAATTTTCAAAAATTAAAAAAAAAATTAAAAAAAATTTTAAAAATTAAAAAAAAATTTAAAATTAAAAAAATTTAAAAAATTAAACAGTATAGAAAAAAATAAAAAATAAATAAATATTTTTAATTTGTTAAAAAATTGAAACACACGTAAAAAAAAATTTTAATTTTTTAAAAAATTTAAATAAAAATAAAGCATAGAAATTTTTTAAAAAATTTAAAAAAAATTTAAAAATTAAAAAAAAAATTAAATTAAAAAATTAAAAGAATATAAATAATTTTAAAAAAAAATTTAAAAATTAAAAAAAAATTAAAATAAAAATTTAAAAAAAAATTTTAAAAAAATTTTAAAAAATGTAAAAAAAAAATTTTAAAAATTTAAAAAAAAATTTTATAAAATTTTAAAAAATTTAAAAAAAATTTTAAAGATTAAAAAAAATATATAAGAAAATTTAAAAAAAATTAAAAATTTGAAAACATTAAAAAAATTAAAAAACATTTTTGAAATAAAAAAATTATAATTTTAAATAAAATTTTAAAAAAAAATTTAAAAATTTAAAAAAAAATTTAAAAATTTAAAAAAAAATTTTAAAAATTTAAAAAAAAAATTTTAAAAAATTAAAAAATTTTGTTTAAAAAATTAAAAAAAAAGTTTTATGAAAATTTTAAAAATTAAAAAAAATAAAAAAAAAGAAAAATAAAAATTAAAAAAAAAATTTTAAAAATTAAAAAACATTTTTGAAATAAAAAAATAATACTTTTAAATATATTTAAAAAAAAATTTAGAAAAATTTTCAAAAATTAAAAAAAAAATTTTAAAAAATTTTAAAAATTAAAAAAAATTATAAGAAAATTTAAAAAAAAAATAAAAAATTGAAAAAGTTAAAAAAATTAAAATAAAAGAAAAAAAATTAAAAAACATTTTTTTAAATAAAAAAATTACAATTTTAAAAAAAATTTAAAATAATTTTAAAAAATTTTAAAAAATTATTTAAAAAATTAAAAATTTTTGTTTAAAAAATTAAAAAAAAGTTTTAAGAAAATTTTAAAAATTAAAAAAAAATTAAAAAAATAAAAAATTTTTAAAAAAATTTAAAAAAAATAAAAAACATTTTTGAAATAAAAAATAATACTTTTAAAAAATTAAAAAAAAATTTAGAAAAATTTTCAAAAATTAAAAAAAAAATTAAAAAAAATTTTAAAAATTAAAAAAAAATTTTAAAAATTAAACAGTATAGAAAAAAAATTAAAAAATAAATAAATATTTTTAATTTGTTAAAAAATTGAAACAAACTTAAAAAAAATTTTAATTTTTTAAAAAATTTAAATAAAAATAAAGCATAGAAATTTTTTAAAAAATTTTAAAAAAATTTTAAAGATTAAAAAAAATATATAAGAAAATTTAAAAAAAATTTAAAAATTTGAAAACATTAGAAAAAATTAAAAACATTTTTGAAATAAAAAAATAAAACTTTTAAAAATATTAAAAAAAATTTAGAAAAATTTTCAAAAATTAAAAAAATATAAAAAAAATTTAAAAATTAAAAAAAAAATTAAAAATTAAAAAAAAATTTAAAAATTAAAAAAAAATTTAAAAATTAAAAAAAATTTAAAAATTAAAAAAATTAAAAAAATTAAAAAAAATAAAAAAATTAAAAAATATAAATAATTTAAAAAAAAATAAAAAAAATTTAAAAATTAAAAAAAATAAAATAGAAATTTAAAATTTTTTTTTTAAAAAATTTAAAAAAAATTTTAAAAAAATTTAAAAAAAAATTAAAATTTGAAGAAATTAAAAAAAATTAAAAAACATTTTTGAAATAAAAAAATTATAATTTTAAATAAAATTTTAAAAAATTTTAAAAATTTAAAAAAAAATTTAAAAAATTAAAAAAAATTATAAGAAAATTTAAAAAAAAATTTTAAAAATTGAAAAAGTTAAAAAAATTGAAGTAAAAGAAAAAAAAATTAAAAAACATTTTTTTAAATAAAAAAATTACAATTTTAAAAAAAATTTAAAATAATTTTAAAAAATTTTAAAAATTTTTTTAAAAAATTAAAAAATTTTGTTTAAAAAATTAAAAAAAGTTTTAAGAAAATTTTAAAAATTAAAAAAAAATTAAAAAAAAATAAAAATTAAAAAAAAAATTAAAAAAAATTAAAAAACATTTTTGAAATAAAAAATAATACTTTTAAAAAAATTAAAAAAAAATTTAGAAAAATTTTCAAAAATTAAAAAAAAATTAAAAAAAATTTTAAAAATTAAAAAAAAATTAAAATAAAAATTTAAAAAAAAAATTTAAAAAAATTTTAAAAAATTTAAAAAAAAAATTTTAAAAATTTAAAAAAAAATTTTATAAAATTTTAAAAAAATTTAAAAAAAATTTAAAGATTAAAAAAAATATATAAGAAAATTTAAAAAAAAATTAAAAATTTGAAAACATTAAAAAAAATTAAAAACATTTTTGAAATAAAAAAATAATACTTTTAAAAATATTAAAAAAAATTTAGAAAAATTTTCAAAAATTAAAAAAAATATAAAAAAAAATTTAAAAATTAAAAAAAAATTTAAAATTAAAAAAAAAATTTAAAATTAAAAAAAAATTTTAAAAATTAAACAGTATAGAAAAAAATAAAAAATAAATAAATATTTTTAATTTGTTAAAAAATTGAAACACACTTAAAAAAAAATTTTAATTTTTTAAAAAATTTAAATAAAAATAAAGCATAGAAATTTTTTAAAAAATTTAAAAAAAATTTAAAAATTAAAAAAAAAATTAAATTAAAAAATTAAAAGAATATAAATAATTTTAAAAAAAAATTTAAAAATTAAAAAAAAATTAAAATAAAAATTAAAAAAAAAATTTAAAAAAATTTTAAAAAATGTAAAAAAAAAATTTTAAAAATTTAAAAAAAAATTTTATAAAATTTTAAAAAATTTTAAAAAAATTTTAAAGATTAAAAAAAATATATAAGAAAATTTAAAAAAAATTAAAAATTTGAAAACATTAAAAAAAATTAAAAAACATTTTTGAAATAAAAAAATTATAATTTTAAATAAAATTTTAAAAAATTTTAAAAATTTTAAAAAAAATTTTTAAAATTTTAAAAAAAAATTTAAAAATTTAAAAAAAAATTTTAAAAATTTAAAAAAAAATTTTAAAAATTTAAAAAAAAAATTTTAAAAAATTAAAAAATTTTGTTTAAAAAATTAAAAAAAAAGTTTTATGAAAATTTTAAAAATTAAAAAAAATAAAAAAAAAGAAAAATAAAAATTAAAAAAAAAATTTTAAAAATTAAAAAACATTTTTGAAATAAAAAAATAATACTTTTAAATATATTTAAAAAAAAATTTAGAAAAATTTTCAAAAATTAAAAAAAAAATTTTAAAAAATTTTAAAAATTAAAAAAAATTATAAGAAAATTTAAAAAAAAATAAAAAATTGAAAAAGTTAAAAAAATTAAAATAAAAGAAAAAAAATTAAAAAACATTTTTTTAAATAAAAAAATTACAATTTTAAAAAAAATTTAAAATAATTTTAAAAAATTTTAAAAAATTATTTAAAAAATTAAAAATTTTTGTTTAAAAAATTAAAAAAAAGTTTTAAGAAAATTTTAAAAATTAAAAAAAAATTAAAAAAATAAAAAATTTTTAAAAAAATTTAAAAAAAATAAAAAACATTTTTGAAATAAAAAATAATACTTTTAAAAAATTAAAAAAAAATTTAGAAAAATTTTCAAAAATTAAAAAAAAAATTAAAAAAAATTTTAAAAATTAAAAAAAATTTAAAAAATTAAACAGTATAGAAAAAAAATTAAAAAATAAATAAATATTTTTAATTTGTTAAAAAATTGAAACAAACTTAAAAAAAAATTTTAATTTTTTAAAAAATTTAAATAAAAATAAAGCATAGAAATTTTTTAAAAAATTTTAAAAAAATTTTAAAGATTAAAAAAAATATATAAGAAAATTTAAAAAAAATTTAAAAATTTGAAAACATTAAAAAAAATTAAAAACATTTTTGAAATAAAAAAATAATACTTTTAAAAATATTAAAAAAAATTTAGAAATATTTTCAAAAATTAAAAAAATATAAAAAAAAATTTAAAAATTAAAAAAAAAAATTTTTTAATTAAAAAAAAAATTTAAAATTAAAAAAAAATTTTAAAAATTAAAAAAAAATTTAAACATTAAAAAAAATTTAAAAATTAAAAAAATTAAATAAATTAAAAAAATTAAAAAAATTAAAAAATATAAATAATTTAAAAAATATAAATAATTTAAAAAATAAAATAAAAAAAATTTAAAAATTAAAAAAAATAAAATAGAAATTTAAATTTTTTTTTTAAAAAATTAAAAAAAATTTTAAAAAAATTTAAAAAAGATTTTGAAAATTAAAAAAAAATTATAAGAAAATTTAAAAAAAAAATTAAAAATTTGAAGAAATTAAAAAAAATTAAAAAACATTTTTGAAATAAAAAATTATAATTTTAAATAAAATTTTAAAAAATTTTAAAAATTTAAAAAAAAATTTAAAAATTTAAAAAAAAATTTTAAAAATTTTAAAAAATTTTAAAAAATTTTAAAAAATTTTTAAGGATGAAAAAAAAATATATAAGAAAGTTTAAAAAAAATTTAAAAATTTGAAAACATTAAAAAAAATTAAAAACATTTTTGAAATAAAAAAATAATACTTTTAAAAAAATTAAAAAAAATTTAGAAAAATTTTCAAAAATTAAAAAAATATAAAAAAAATTTAAAAATTAAAAAAAAATTTAAAAATTAAAAAGAAATTTAAAAATTAAAAAAAAATTTAAAAATTAAAAAAAATTTAAAAATTAAAAAAATTAAAAAAATTAAAAAAAATAAAAAAAATTAAAAAATATAAATAATTTAAAAAAAAATAAAAAAAATTTAAAAATTAAAAAAAATAAAATAGAAATTTAAAATTTTTTTTTTTAAAAATTTTAAAAAAATTTTAAAAAAATTTAAAAAAAAATTTAAAAATTTGAAGAAATTAAAAAAAATTAAAAAACATTTTTGAAATAAAAAAATTATAATTTTAAATAAAATTTTAAAAAATTTTAAAAATTTAAAAAAAAATTTAAAAAAAATTAAAAAATTTTGTTTAAAAAATTAAAAAAAAAGTTTTAAGAAAATTTTAAAGATTAAAAAAAAATAGAAAAAAGAAATATAAAAATTAAAAAAAAAATTTTAAAAATTAAAAAACATTTTTGAAATAAAAAAATAATACTTTTAAAAAAATTAAAAAAAATTTAGAAAAATTTTCAAAAATTAAAAAAAAAATTAAAAAAATTTTAAAAATTAAAAAAAAAATTAAAATAAAAATTTAAAAAAAATTTTAAAAAAATTTTAAAAAATTTAAAAAAAAAATTTTAAAAAATTTAAAAAAAAAATTTTAAAAATTTAAAAAAAAATTTTATAAAATTTTAAAAAAATTTTAAAAAATTTTAAAGATTAAAAAAAATATATAAGAAAATTTAAAAAAAAATTAAAAATTTGAAAACATTAAAAAAAATTAAAAACATTTTTGAAATAAAAAAATAATACTTTTAAAAATATTAAAAAAAATTTAGAAAAATTTTCAAAAATTAAAAAAAATATAAAAAAAAATTTAAAAATTAAAAAAAAATTTAAAATTAAAAAAAAAAATTTAAAATTAAAAAAAAATTTTAAAAATTAAAAAAAAAAAATTAAAAAAAAAATTTTAAAATTAAAAAAAAAAATTTAAAATTAAAAAAAAATTTTAAAAATTAAAGAAAAAAAAATTAAAAAAAAAATTTTAAAATTAAAAAAAAAATTTTAAAAATTAAAAAAAAAATAAAAATTAAAAAAAAAAAATTAAAAAAAAAATTTTAAAATTAAAAAAATTAAAAAAATTTAAAAAATTAAAAAATGTAAATAATTTTTAAAAAAAATAAAAAAAATTTTAAAATTTTAAAAAAATTAAAATGGAAATTTAAAATAAATTTTTTTTTTAAATTTAAAAAAAAAAATTTTAAAAAAAAATTATAAGAAAATTTAAAAAAAAATTTAAAAATTAAAAAAAATAAAATAGAAATTTAAATTTTTTTTTTTAAAAATTTAAAAAAAATTTTTAAAAAATTTTAAAAAGATTTTAAAAATTAAAAAAAATTATAAGAAAATTTAAAAAAAAATTTAAAAATTTGAAGAAATTAAAAAAATTAAAAAACATTTTTGAAATAAAAAAATTATAATTTTAAAAATTTTAAAAAAAATTTTAAAAATTTAAAAAAAATTTTAAAAATTTAAAAAAAAATTTTAAAAATTTAAAAAAAAAATTTTTAAAAAATTAAAAAATTTTGTTTAAAAAATTAAAAAAAAAAGTTTTAAGAAAATTTTAAAAATTAAAAAAAAATAAAAAAAAGAAAAATAAAAATTAAAAAAAAATTTTAAAAATTAAAAAACATTTTTGAAATAAAAAAATAATACTTTTAAATATATTTAAAAAAAAATTTAGAAAAATTTTCAAAAATTAAAAAAAAAATTTTTAAAAATTTTAAAAATTAAAAAAAATTATAAGAAAATTTAAAAAAAAATAAAAAATTGAAAATGTTAAAAAATTAAAATAAAAGAAAAAAAATTAAAAAACATTTTTTTAAATAAAAAAATTACAATTTTAAAAAAAATTTAAAATAATTTTAAAAAATTTTAAAAAAATTTTTAAAAAATTAAAAAATTTTGTTTAAAAAATTAAAAAAAAGTTTTAAGAAAATTTTAATAATTAAAAAAAAATTAAAAAAAAATAAAAATTAAAAAAAAATTAAAAAAAAATAAAAAACATTTTTGAAATAAAAAATAATACTTTTAAAAAATTAAAAAAAAATTTAGAAAAATTTTCAAAAATTAAAAAAAAAATTTAAAAAAATTTTAAAAATTTTAAAAAATTTTAAAAATTTTAAAAAATTTTAAAAAATTTTAAAAAATTTTTAAAGATGAAAAAAAAATATATAAGAAAATTTAAAAAAAAATTAAAAATTTGAAAACATTAAAAAAAATTAAAAACATTTTTGAAATAAAAAAATAATACTTTTAAAAATATTAAAAAAAATTTAGAAATATTTTCAAAAATTAAAAAAATATAAAAAAAATTTAAAAATTAAAAAAAAAATTTTTTAATTAAAAAAAAAATTAAAAATTAAAAAAAAATTTAAAATTAAAAAAAAAATTTAAAAATTAAAAAAAATTAAAAATTTGAAAAAATTAAAAAAAAATTAAAAAACATTTTTGAAATAAAAAAATAATACTTTAAAAAAAATTTAAAAAAAAAAATTAGAAAAATTTTCAAAAATTAAAAAAAAATAAAAAAAATTTTAAAAATTAAAAAAAAAATTTTTAAAATTAAAAAATATAAAAAAAAATTTTAAATTAAAAAAAATTTAAAAATTAAAAAAAAATTTAAAAATTAAAAAAAAATTTAAAAATTAAAAAAATTAAAAAAATTAAAAAAATTAAAAAATATAAATAATTTAAAAAAAAAAATTTAAAAATTAAAAAAAAAATAAAATAGAAATTTAAAATTTTTTTTTTAAAAATTTAAAAAAAATTTTAAAAAAATTTAAAAAAGATTTTAAAAATTAAAAAAAATAAAAAAAGAAAAATAAAAATTAAAAAAAAAATTTTTAAAATTAAAACACATTTTTGAAATAAAAAAATAATACTTTTAAATATATTTAAAAAAAAATTTAGAAAAATTTTCAAAAATTAAAAAAAATTTTTTAAAAAATTTTAAAAATTAAAAAAAAATATAAGAAAATTTAAAAAAAAAATTTAAAAAATTGAAAAAGTTAAAAAAATTAAAATAAAAGCAAAAAAATTAAAAAACATTTTTTTAAATAAAAAAATTACAATTTTAAAAAAAAATTAATATAATTTTAAAAAATTTTAAAATTTTTTTTAAATAATTAAAAAATTTTGTTTAAAAAATTAAAAAAAATTATAAGATAATTTAAAAAAAAATTTAAAAATTAAAAAAAAATAAAATAGAAATTTAAAATTTTTTTTTAAAAAATTTAAAAAAAATTTAAAAAAAATTTAAAAAAGATTTTAAAAATTAAAAAAAAATTATAAGAAAATTTAAAAAAAATTTAAAAATTTGAAGAAATTAAAAAAAATTAAAAAACATTTTTGAAATAAAAAAATTATAATTTTAAATAAAATTTTAAAAAATTTTAAAAATTTAAAAAAAAAATTTAAAAATTTAAAAAAAAATTTTAAAAATTTAAAAAAAAAATTTTAAAAAATTAAAAAATTTTGTTTAAAAAATTAAAAAAAAAGTTTTAAGAAAATTTTAAAAATTAAAAAAAAATAAAAAAAAAGAAAAATAAAAATTAAAAAAAAAATTTTAAAAATTAAAAAACATTTTTGAAATAAAAAAATAATACTTTTAAATATATTTAAAAAAAAATTAGAAAAATTTTCAAAAATTAAAAAAAAATTTTTAAAAAATTTTAAAAATTAAAAAAATTATAAGAAAATTTAAAAAAAAATAAAAAAGTGAAAAAGTTAAAAAAATTAAAATAAAAGAAAAAAAATTAAAAAACATTTTTTTAAATAAAAAAATTACAATTTTAAAAAAATTTAAAATAATTTTAAAAAATTTTAAAAAATTTTTTAAAAAATTAAAAATTTTTGTTTAAAAAATTAAAAAAAAGTTTTAAGAAAATTTTAAAAATTAAAAAAAAATAAAAATTAAAAAAAAATTTTAAAAAAATTAAAAAACATTTTTGAAATAAAAAATAATACTTTTAAAAAAATTAAAAAAAAATTTAGAAAAATTTTCAAAAATTAAAAAAAAATTTAAAAAAATTTAAAATTTGAAAAAAAATTAAAATAAAAATTTAAAAAAAAATTTTAAAAAAATTTAAAAAATTTAAAAAAAAAATTTAAAAAATTTAAAAAAAATTTTATAAAATTTTAAAAAATTTTAAAAAAATTTTAAAGATTAAAAAAAATATATAAGAAAATTTAAAAAAAAATTAAAAATTTGAAAACATTAAAAAAAATTAAAAACATTTTTGAAATAAAAAAATAATACTTTTAAAAATATTAAAAAAAATTTAGAAAAATTTTCAAAAATTAAAAAAAATATAAAAAAAATTTAAAAATTAAAAAAAAAATTTAAAATTAAAAAAAAAATTTAAAATTAAAAAAAAATTTTAAAAATTAAAAAAAATTTAAACATTAAAAAAAAATTTAAAAATTAAAAAAATTAAAAAAATTAAAAAATATAAATAATTTAAAAAATATAAATAATTTAAAAAATAAAATAAAAAAAATTTAAAAATTAAAAAAAATAAAATAGAAATTTAAATTTTTTTTTTAAAAATTTACAAAAAATTTTTAAAAATTTAAAAAAGATTTTGAAAATTAAAAAAAAATTATAAGAAAATTTAAAAAAAAAATTAAAAATTTGAAGAAATTAAAAAAAATTAAAAACATTTTTCAAATAAAAAAATAATACTTTTAAAAAAATTAAAAAAATTTAGAAAAATTTTCAAAAATTAAAAAAATATAAAGAAAAATTTAGAAATTAAAAAAAAATTTAAAAATTAAAAAAAAATTTTAAAAATTAAAAAAAAAATAAAAATTAAAAAAAAAAAATTAAAAAAAAAATTTTAAAATTAAAAAAATTAAAAAAATTTAAAAAATTAAAAAATGTAAATAATTTTTAAAAAAAATAAAAAAAATTTTAAAATTTTAAAAAATTAAAATGGAAATTTAAAATAAATTTTTTTTTTAAATTTAAAAAAAAAATTTTAAAAAAAAATTATAAGAAAATTTAAAAAAAAATTTAAAAATTAAAAAAATAAAATAGAAATTTAAATTTTTTTTTTTAAAAATTTACAAAAAATTTTTAAAAAATTTAAAAAAGATTTTGAAAATTAAAAAAAAATTATAAGAAAATTTAAAAAAAAAATTAAAAATTTGAAGAAATTAAAAAAAATTAAAAACATTTTTCAAATAAAAAAATAACACTTTTAAAAAAATTAAAAAAAATTTAGAAAAATTTTCAAAAATTAAAAAAATATAAAGAAAAATTTAGAAATTAAAAAAAAATTTAAAAATTAAAAAAAAAATTTTAAAAATTAAAAAAAAAATAAAAATTAAAAAAAAAATTAAAAAAAAAATTTTAAAATTAAAAAAATTAAAAAAATTTAAAAAATTAAAAAATGTAAATAATTTTAAAAAAAAATAAAAAAAATTTTAAAATTTTAAAAAAATTAAAATGGAAATTTAAAATAAATTTTTTTTTTAAATTTAAAAAAAAAAATTTTAAAAAAAAATTATAAGAAAATTTAAAAAAAAATTTAAAATTAAAAAAAATAAAATAGAAATTTAAATTTTTTTTTTTAAAAATTTAAAAAAAATTTTTAAAAAATTTTAAAAAGATTTTAAAAATTAAAAAAAATTATAAGAAAATTTAAAAAAAAATTTAAAAATTTGAAGAAATTAAAAAATTAAAAAACATTTTTGAAATAAAAAAATTATAATTTTAAAAATTTTAAAAAAAAATTTTAAAAATTTAAAAAAAATTTTAAAAATTTAAAAAAAATTTTAAAAATTTAAAAAAAAAATTTTTAAAAAATTAAAAAATTTTGTTTAAAAAATTAAAAAAAAAGTTTTAAGAAAATTTTAAAAATTAAAAAAAAATAAAAAAAAGAAAAATAAAAATTAAAAAAAAAATTTTAAAAATTAAAAACATTTTTGAAATAAAAAATAATACTTTTAAATATATTTAAAAAAAAATTAGAAAAATTTTCAAAAATTAAAAAAAAAATTTTTAAAAATTTTAAAAATTAAAAAAAATTATAAGAAAATTTTAAAAATTAAAAAAAAATTAAAAAAAAATAAAAATTAAAAAAAATTAAAAAAAATAAAAAACATTTTTGAAATAAAAAATAATACTTTTAAAAAATTAAAAAAAATTTAGAAAAATTTTCAAAAATTAAAAAAAAATTTAAAAAAATTTTAAAAATTTTAAAAAATTTTAAAAATTTTAAAAAATTTTAAAAAATTTTAAAAAATTTTAAAAAATTTTAAAGATGAAAAAAAAATATATAAGAAAATTTAAAAAAATTTAAAAATTTGAAAACATTAAAAAAAATAAAAACATTTTTGAAA
>NW_027487078.1:0-17838 GCF_050908995.1 Andrena cerasifolii | reverse complement strand
AAACCGATATTGAATCCGATATTAGAACCGATATTCAAAAACCGATATTGGAGAACAAATATTGAAAACTGATATCGAAAAACTGATATTGAAAACCGATATTGAAAAACCGATATGAATCCGATATTAGAACCGATATTGAAAAACCGATATTGAAAAACAAATATTGAAAACTGATATCGAAAAACTGATATTGAAAAACCGATATTGAAAAACTGATATTGAAACCGATATTAGAACCGATATTGAAAAACCGATATTGAAAAAGTGATATTGAAAAACCGATATTGAAAAACTGATATTGAAACCGATATTAGAACCGATATTGAAAAACCGATATTGAAAAACAAATATTGAAAAACTGATATCGAAAAACTGATATTGAAAAACCGATATTGAAAAACTGATATTGAAACCGATATTAGAACCGATATTGAAAAACCGATATTGAAAAACAAATATTGAAAAACTGATATCGAAAAACTGATATTGAAAAACTGATATCGAAAAACTGATATTGAAAAACCGATATTGAAAAACCGATATTGAATCCGATATTAGAACCGATATTGAAAAACCGATATTGAAAAACAAATATTGAAAAACTGATATCGAAAAACTGATATTGAAAAACCGATATTGAAAAACCGATATTGAAAAACTGATATTGAAACCGATATTAGAACCGATATTGAAAAACCGATATTGAAACCGATATTAGAACCGATATTGAAAAACCGATATTGAAAAACCGATATTGAAAAACCGATATTGAAAAACTTATATTGCAAAACCGATATTGAAACCGATATTAGAACCGATATTGAAAAACCGATATTGAATCCGATATTAGAACCGATATTCAAAAACCGATATTGGAGAACAAATATTGAAAAACTGATATTGAAAAACCGATATTGAAAAACAAATATTGAAAAACTGATATCGAAAAACTGATATTGAAAAACCGATATTGAAAAACAGATATTGAAACCGATATTAGAACCGATATTGAAAAACCGATATTGAAAAACAAATATTGAAAAACTGATATTGAAACCGATATTAGAACCGATATTGAAAAACCGATATTGAAAAACTTATATTGCAAAACCGATATTGAAACCGATATTAGAACCGATATTGAAAAACCGATATTGAAAAACAAATATTAAAAAACTGATATCGAAAAACTGATATTGAAAAACCGATATTGAAAAACCGATATTGAATCCGATATTGAATACGATATTAGAACCGATATTCAAAAACCGATATTGGAGAACAAATATTGAAAAACTGATATTGAAAAACCGATATTGAAAAACAAATATTGAAAAACCGATATTGAAAAACTTATATCGAAAAACTGATATTGAAAAACCGATATTGAAAAACCGATATTGAAAAACCGATATTGAAACCGATACTAGAACCGATATTGAAAAACCGATATTGAAAAACAAATATTGAAAAACTGATATCGAAAAACTGATATTGAAAAACCGATATTGAAAAACCGATATTGAAAAACTTATATTGCAAAACCGATATTGAAACCGATATTGAAAAACAAATATTGAAAAACTGATATCGAAAAACTGATATTGAAAAACCGATATTGAAAAACCGATATTGAAAAACTGATATTGAAACCGATATTAGAACCGATATTGAAAAACCGATATTGAAACCGATATTAGAACCGATATTGAAAAACCGATATTGAAAAACCGATATTGAAAAACCGATATTGAAAAACTTATATTGCAAAACCGATATTGAAACCGATATTAGAACCGATATTGAAAAACCGATATTGAATCCGATATTAGAACCGATATTCAAAAACCGATATTGGAGAACAAATATTGAAAAACTGATATTGAAAAACCGATATTGAAAAACAAATATTGAAAAACTGATATCGAAAAACTGATATTGAAAAACCGATATTGAAAAACAGATATTGAAACCGATATTAGAACCGATATTGAAAAACCGATATTGAAAAACAAATATTGAAAAACTGATATTGAAACCGATATTAGAACCGATATTGAAAAACCGATATTGAAAAACTTATATTGCAAAACCGATATTGAAACCGATATTAGAACCGATATTGAAAAACCGATATTGAAAAACAAATATTAAAAAACTGATATCGAAAAACTGATATTGAAAAACCGATATTGAAAAACCGATATTGAATCCGATATTGAATACGATATTAGAACCGATATTCAAAAACCGATATTGGAGAACAAATATTGAAAAACTGATATTGAAAAACCGATATTGAAAAACAAATATTGAAAAACCGATATTGAAAAACTTATATCGAAAAACTGATATTGAAAAACCGATATTGAAAAACCGATATTGAAAAACCGATATTGAAACCGATACTAGAACCGATATTGAAAAACCGATATTGAAAAACAAATATTGAAAAACTGATATCGAAAAACTGATATTGAAAAACCGATATTGAAAAACCGATATTGAAAAACTTATATTGCAAAACCGATATTGAAACCGATATTAGAACCGATATTGAAAAACCGATATTGAAAAACAAATATTGAAAAACTGATATCGAAAAACTGATATTGAAAAACCGATATTGAAAAACCGATATTGAAAAACTGATATTGAAACCGATATTAGAACCGATATTGAAAAACCGATATTGAAAAACAAATATTGAAAAACCGATATTGAAAAACAAATATTGAAAAACTGATATCGAAAAACTGATATTGAAAAACCGATATTGAAAAACTGATATTGAAAAACCGATATTGAAAAACCGATATTGAAAAACCGATATTGAATCCGATATTAGAACCGATATTCAAAAACCGATATTGGAGAACAAATATTGAAAAACTGATATCGAAAAACTGATATTGAAAAACCGATATTGAAAAACTGATATTGAAACCGATATTAGAACCGATATTGAAAAACCGATATTGAATCCGATATTAGAACCGATATTCAAAAACCGATATTGGAGAACAAATATTGAAAAACTGATATCGAAAAACTGATATTGAAAAACCGATATTGAAAAACCGATATTGAATCCGATATTAGAACCGATATTCAAAAACCGATATTGGAGAACAAATATTGAAAAACTGATATTGAAAAACCGATATTGAAAAACAAATATTGAAAAACCGATATTGAAAAACTTATATCGAAAAACTGATATTGAAAAACCGATATTGAAAAACCGATATTGAAAAACCGATATTGAAACCGATATTAGAACCGATATTGAAAAACCGATATTGAAAAACAAATATTGAAAAACTGATATTGAAACCGATATTAGAACCGATATTGAAAAACCGATATTGAAAAACTTATATTGCAAAACCGATATTGAAACCGATATTAGAACCGATATTGAAAAACCGATATTGAAAAACAAATATTGAAAAACTGATATCGAAAAACTGATATTGAAAAACCGATATTGAAAAACCGATATTGAATCCGATATTGAATCCGATATTAGAACCGATATTCAAAAACCGATATTGGAGAACAAATATTGAAAAACTGATATTGAAAAACCGATATTGAAAAACAAATATTGAAAAACCGATATTGAAAAACTTATATCGAAAAACTGATATTGAAAAACCGATATTGAAAAACCGATATTGAAAAACCGATATTGAAACCGATATTAGAACCGATATTGAAAAACCGATATTGAAAAACTTATATTGCAAAACCGATATTGAAACCGATATTAGAACCGATATTGAAAAACCGATATTGAATCCGATATTAGAACCGATATTCAAAAACCGATATTGGAGAACAAATATTGAAAAACTGATATTGAAAAACCGATATTGAAAAACAAATATTGAAAAACTGATATCGAAAAACTGATATTGAAAAACCGATATTGAAAAACAGATATTGAAACCGATATTAGAACCGATATTGAAAAACCGATATTGAAAAACAAATATTGAAAAACTGATATTGAAACCGATATTAGAACCGATATTGAAAAACCGATATTGAAAAACTTATATTGCAAAACCGATATTGAAACCGATATTAGAACCGATATTGAAAAACCGATATTGAAAAACAAATATTGAAAAACTGATATCGAAAAACTGATATTGAAAAACCGATATTGAAAAACCGATATTGAATCCGATATTGAATCCGATATTAGAACCGATATTCAAAAACCGATATTGGAGAACAAATATTGAAAAACTGATATTGAAAAACCGATATTGAAAAACAAATATTGAAAAACCGATATTGAAAAACTTATATCGAAAAACTGATATTGAAAAACCGATATTGAAAAACCGATATTGAAAAACCGATATTGAAACCGATACTAGAACCGATATTGAAAAACAAATATTGAAAAACTGATATCGAAAAACTGATATTGAAAAACCGATATTGAAAAACCGATATTGAAAAACTTATATTGCAAAACCGATATTGAAACCGATATTAGAACCGATATTGAAAAACCGATATTGAAAAACAAATATTGAAAAACTGATATCGAAAAACTGATATTGAAAAACCGATATTGAAAAACCGATATTGAAAAACTGATATTGAAACCGATATTAGAACCGATATTGAAAAACCGATATTGAAAAACAAATATTGAAAAACCGATATTGAAAAACAAATATTGAAAAACTGATATCGAAAAACTGATATTGAAAAACCGATATTGAAAAACCGATATTGAATCCGATATTAGAACCGATATTCAAAAACCGATATTGGAGAACAAATATTCGAAAACTGATATTGAAACCGATATTAGAACCGATATTGAAAAACCGATATTGAAAAAAAAATATTGAAAAACTGATATTGAAACCGGTATTAGAACCGATATTGAAAAACAAATATTGAAAAACTGATATCGAAAAACTGATATTGAAAAACCGATATTGAAAAACTGATATTGAAACCGATATTAGAACCGATATTGAAAAACCGATATTGAAAAACCGATATTGAATCCGATATTAGAACCGATATTCAAAAACCGATATTGGAGAACAAATATTGAAAAACTGATATCGAAAAACTGATATTGAAAAACTGATATTGAAAAACCGATATTGAAAAACATATATTGAAAAACCGATATTGAAAAACCGATATTGAATCCGATATTAGAACCGATATTGAAAAACCGATATTGGAGAACAAATATTGAAAAACTGATATTGAAAAACCGATATTGAAAAACTGATATTGAAAAACCGATATTGAAAAACCGATATTGAAAAACCGATATTGAATCCGATATTAGAACCGATATTCAAAAACCGATATTGGAGAACAAATATTGAAAAACTGATATCGAAAAACTGATATTGAAAAACCGATATTGAAAAACCGATATTGAATCCGATATTAGAACCGATATTCAAAAACCGATATTGGAGAACAAATATTGAAAAACTGATATTGAAAAACCGATATTGAAAAACAAATATTGAAAAACCGATATTGAAAAACCGATATTGAATCCGATATTAGAACCGATATTCAAAAACCGATATTGGAGAACAAATATTGAAAAACTGATATCGAAAAACTGATATTGAAAAACCGATATTGAAAAACTGATATTGAAACCGATATTAGAACCGATATTGAAAAACCGATATTGAATCCGATATTAGAACCGATATTCAAAAACCGATATTGGAGAACAAATATTGAAAAACTGATATCGAAAAACTGATATTGAAAAACCGATATTGAAAAACCGATATTGAATCCGATATTAGAACCGATATTCAAAAACCGATATTGGAGAACAAATATTGAAAAACTGATATTGAAAAACCGATATTGAAAAACAAATATTGAAAAACCGATATTGAAAAACTTATATCGAAAAACTGATATTGAAAAACCGATATTGAAAAACCGATATTGAAAAACCGATATTGAAACCGATATTAGAACCGATATTGATAAACCGATATTGAAAAACAAATATTGAAAAACTGATATCGAAAAACTGATATTGAAAAACCGATATTGAAAAACTGATATTGAAACCGATATTAGAACCGATATTGAAAAACCGATATTGAAAAACAAATATTGAAAAACCGATATTGAAAAACAAATATTGAAAAACTGATATCGAAAAACTGATATTGAAAAACCGATATTGAAAAACCGATATTGAATCCGATATTAGAACCGATATTCAAAAACCGATATTGGAGAACAAATATTGAAAAACTGATATTGAAAAACCGATATTGAAAAACAAATATTGAAAAACTGATATCGAAAAACTGATATTGAAAAACCGATATTGAAAAACAGATATTGAAACCGATATTAGAACCGATATTGAAAAACCGATATTGAAAAACAAATATTGAAAAACTGATATTGAAACCGATATTAGAACCGATATTGAAAAACCGATATTGAAAAACTTATATTGCAAAACCGATATTGAAACCGATATTAGAACCGATATTGAAAAACCGATATTGAAAAACAAATATTGAAAAACTGATATCGAAAAACTGATATTGAAAAACCGATATTGAAAAACCGATATTGAATCCGATATTGAATCCGATATTAGAACCGATATTCAAAAACCGATATTGGAGAACAAATATTGAAAAACTGATATTGAAAAACCGATATTGAAAAACAAATATTGAAAAACCGATATTGAAAAACTTATATCGAAAAACTGATATTGAAAAACCGATATTGAAAAACCGATATTGAAAAACCGATATTGAAACCGATACTAGAACCGATATTGAAAAACAAATATTGAAAAACTGATATCGAAAAACTGATATTGAAAAACCGATATTGAAAAACCGATATTGAAAAACTTATATTGCAAAACCGATATTGAAACCGATATTAGAACCGATATTGAAAAACCGATATTGAAAAACAAATATTGAAAAACTGATATCGAAAAACTGATATTGAAAAACCGATATTGAAAAACCGATATTGAAAAACTGATATTGAAACCGATATTAGAACCGATATTGAAAAACCGATATTGAAAAACAAATATTGAAAAACCGATATTGAAAAACAAATATTGAAAAACTGATATCGAAAAACTGATATTGAAAAACCGATATTGAAAAACTGATATTGAAACCGATATTAGAACCGATATTGAAAAACCGATATTGAAAAACCGATATTGAATCCGATATTAGAACCGATATTCAAAAACCGATATTGGAGAACAAATATTGAAAAACTGATATCGAAAAACTGATATTGAAAAACTGATATTGAAAAACCGATATTGAAAAACATATATTGAAAAACCGATATTGAAAAACCGATATTGAATCCGATATTAGAACCGATATTGAAAAACCGATATTGGAGAACAAATATTGAAAAACTGATATTGAAAAACCGATATTGAAAAACTGATATTGAAAAACCGATATTGAAAAACCGATATTGAAAAACCGATATTGAATCCGATATTAGAACCGATATTCAAAAACCGATATTGGAGAACAAATATTGAAAAACTGATATCGAAAAACTGATATTGAAAAACAGATATTGAAAAACTGATATTGAAACCGATATTAGAACCGATATTGAAAAACCGATATTGAATCCGATATTAGAACCGATATTCAAAAACCGATATTGGAGAACAAATATTGAAAAACTGATATCGAAAAACTGATATTGAAAAACCGATATTGAAAAACCGATATTGAATCCGATATTAGAACCGATATTCAAAAACCGATATTGGAGAACAAATATTGAAAAACTGATATTGAAAAACCGATATTGAAAAACAAATATTGAAAAACTTATATCGAAAAACTGATATTGAAAAACCGATATTGAAAAACCGATATTGAAAAACCGATATTGAAACCGATATTAGAACCGATATTGATAAACCGATATTGAAAAACCGATATTGAATCCGATATTAGAACTGATATCGAAAAACTGATATTGAAAAACAGATATTGAAAAACTGATATTGAAACCGATATTAGAACCGATATTGAAAAACCGATATTGAAAAAGTGATATTGAAAAACCGATATTGAAAAACTGATATTGAAACCGATATTAGAACCGATATTGAAAAACCGATATTGAAAAACCGATATTGAAAAACAAATATTGAAAAACCGATATTGAAAAACCGATATTGAATCCGATATTAGAACCGATATTCAAAAACCGATATTGGAGAACAAATATTGAAAAACTGATATCGAAAAACTGATATTGAAAAACCGATATTGAAAAACCGATATTGAATCCGATATTAGAACCGATATTGAAAAACCGATATTGAAAAACAAATATTGAAAAACTGATATCGAAAAACTGATATTGAAAAACCGATATTGAAAAACTGATATTGAATCCGATATTAGAACCGATATTCAAACACCGATATTGAAAAACCGATATTCGAAAACTGATATTGAAACCGATATTGAAAAACTGATATTGAAAAACCGATATTGAAAAACTGATATTGAAACCGATATTAGAACCGATATTGAAAAACCGATATTGAAAACAAATATTGAAAAACTGATATCGAAAAACTGATATTGAAAAACCGATATTGAAAAACCGATATTGAAAAACCGATATTGAAAAACAAATATTGAAAAACTGATATCGAAAAACTGATATTGAAAAACCGATATTGAAAAACCGATATTGAATCCGATATTAGAACCGATATTCAAAAACCGATATTGGAGAACAAATATTGAAAAACTGATATTGAAACCGGTATTAGAACCGATATTGAAAAACAAATATTGAAAAACTGATATCGAAAAACTGATATTGAAAAACCGATATTGAAAAACCGATATTGAAAAACTTATATTGCAAAACCGATATTGAAACCGATATTAGAACCGATATTGAAAAACCGATATTGAAAAACAAATATTGAAAAACTGATATCGAAAAACTGATATTGAAAAACCGATATTGAAAAACTGATATTGAAACCGATATTAGAACCGATATTGAAAAACTGATATTGAAAAACCGATATTGAAAAACTGATATTGAAACCGATATTAGAACCGATATTGAAAACAAATATTGAAAAACTGATATCGAAAAACTGATATTGAAAAACCGATATTGAAAAACCGATATTGAAAAACCGATATTGAAACCGATATTAGAACCGATATTGAAAAACCGATATTGAAAAACAAATATTGAAAAACTGATATCGAAAAACTGATATTGAAAAACCGATATTGAAAAACTGATATTGAAACCGATATTAGAACCGATATTGAAAAACCGATATTGAAAAACCGATATTCGAAAACTGATATTGAAACCGATATTGAAAAACCGATATTGAAAAAACAAATATTGAAAAACTGATATTGAAAAACCGATATTGAAAAACCGATATTGAAAAACCGATATTGAAAAACAAATATTGAAAAACTGATATCGAAAAACTGATATTGAAAAACCGATATTGAAAAACCGATATTGAATCCGATATTAGAACCGATATTCAAAAACCGATATTGGAGAACAAATATTGAAAAACTGATATTGAAACCGGTATTAGAACCGATATTGAAAAACAAATATTGAAAAACTGATATCGAAAAACTGATATTGAAAAACCGATATTGAAAAACCGATATTGAAAAACTTATATTGCAAAACCGATATTGAAACCGATATTAGAACCGATATTGAAAAACCGATATTGAAAAACAAATATTGAAAAACTGATATCGAAAAACTGATATTGAAAAAACCGATATTGAAAAACTGATATTGAAACCGATATTAGAACCGATATTGAAAAACTGATATTGAAAAACCGATATTGAAAAACTGATATTGAAACCGATATTAGAACCGATATTGAAAACAAATATTGAAAAACTGATATCGAAAAACTGATATTGAAAAACCGATATTGAAAAACCGATATTGAAAAACCGATATTGAAACCGATATTAGAACCGATATTGAAAAACCGATATTGAAAAACAAATATTGAAAAACTGATATCGAAAAAACTGATATTGAAAAACCGATATTGAAAAACTGATATTGAAACCGATATTAGAACCGATATTGAAAAACCGATATTGAAAAACCGATATTCGAAAACTGATATTGAAACCGATATTGAAAAACCGATATTGAAAAACAAATATTGAAAAACCGATATTGAAAAACCGATATTGAAAAACAAATATTGAAAAACCGATATTGAAAAACCGATATTGAATCCGATATTAGAACCGATATTGAAAAACCGATATTGGAGAACAAATATTGAAAAACTGATATTGAAAAACCGATATTGAAAAACTGATATTGAAAAACCGATATTGAAAAAACCGATATTGAATCCGATATTAGAACCGATATTCAAAAAACCGATATTGGAGAACAAATATTGAAAAACTGATATCGAAAAACTGATATTGAAAAACCGATATTGAAAAACCGATATTGAATCCGATATTAGAACCGATATTGAAAAACCGATATTGAAAAACAAATATTGAAAAACTGATATCGAAAAACTGATATTGAAAAACCGATATTGAAAAACTGATATTGAAACCGATATTAGAACCGATATTGAAAAACCGATATTGAAAAAGTGATATTGAAAAACCGATATTGAAAAACTGATATTGAAACCGATATTAGAACCGATATTGAAAAACGATATTGAAAAACAAATATTGAAAAACTGATATCGAAAAACTGATATTGAAAAACCGATATTGAAAAACTGATATTGAAAACCGATATTAGAACCGATATTGAAAAACCGATATTGAAAAACAAATATTGAAAAACTGATATCGAAAAACTGATATTGAAAAACTGATATCGAAAAACTGATATTGAAAAACCGATATTGAAAAACCGATATTGAATCCGATATTAGAAACCGATATTCAAACACCGATATTGGAGAACAAATATTGAAAAACTGATATTGAAAAACTGATATTGAAAAACCGATATTGAAAAACCGATATTGAAAAACTTATATTGCAAAACCGATATTGAAAACCGATATTAGAACCGATATTGAAAAACCGATATTGAATCCGATATTAGAACCGATATTCAAAAACCGATATTGGAGAACAAATATTGAAAAACTGATATTGAAAAACCGATATTGAAAAACAAATATTGAAAAACTGATATCGAAAAACTGATATTGAAAAACCGATATTGAAAAAACAGATATTGAAACCGATATTAGAACCGATATTGAAAAACCGATATTGAAAAACAAATATTGAAAAACTGATATCGAAAAACTGATATTGAAAAACCGATATTGAAAAAACTGATATTGAAACCGATATTAGAACCGATATTGAAAAACCGATATTGAAAAACTGATATTGAAACCGATATTAGAACCGATATTGAAAAACCGATATTGAAAAAGTGATATTGAAAAACCGATATTGAAAAACTGATATTGAAACCGATATTAGAACCGATATTGAAAACCGATATTGAAAAACCGATATTGAAAAACAAATATTGAAAAACCGATATTGAAAAACCGATATTGAATCCGATATTAGAACCGATATTCAAAACCGATATTGGAGAACAAATATTGAAAAACTGATATCGAAAAACTGATATTGAAAAACCGATATTGAAAAAACCGATATTGAATCCGATATTAGAACCGATATTGAAAACCGATATTGAAAAACAAATATTGAAAAACCGATATTGAAAAACAAATATTGAAAAACTGATATCGAAAAACTGATATTGAAAAACCGATATTGAAAAACTGATATTGAAACCGATATTAGAACCGATATTGAAAAACCGATATTGAAAAACCGATATTGAATCCGATATTAGAACCGATATTCAAAAACCGATATTGGAGAACAAATATTGAAAAACTGATATCGAAAAACTGATATTGAAAAACTGATATTGAAAAACCGATATTGAAAAACATATATTGAAAAACCGATATTGAAAAACCGATATTGAATCCGATATTAGAACCGATATTGAAAAACCGATATTGGAGAACAAATATTGAAAAACTGATATTGAAAAACCGATATTGAAAAACTGATATTGAAAAACCGATATTGAAAAACCGATATTGAAAAACCGATATTGAATCCGATATTAGAACCGATATTCAAAAACCGATATTGGAGAACAAATATTGAAAAACTGATATCGAAAAACTGATATTGAAAAACAGATATTGAAAAACTGATATTGAAACCGATATTAGAACCGATATTGAAAAACCGATATTGAATCCGATATTAGAACCGATATTCAAAAACCGATATTGGAGAACAAATATTGAAAAACTGATATCGAAAAACTGATATTGAAAACCGATATTGAAAAACCGATATTGAATCCGATATTAGAACCGATATTCAAAAACCGATATTGGAGAAACAAATATTGAAAAAACTGATATTGAAAAACCGATATTGAAAAACAAATATTGAAAAACTTATATCGAAAACTGATATTGAAAAACCGATATTGAAAAACCGATATTGAAAAACCGATATTGAAACCGATATTAGAACCGATATTGATAAACCGATATTGAAAAACCGATATTGAATCCGATATTAGAACTGATATCGAAAAACTGATATTGAAAAAACAGATATTGAAAAACTGATATTGAAACCGATATTAGAACCGATATTGAAAAACCGATATTGAAAAAGTGATATTGAAAAACCGATATTGAAAAACTGATATTGAAACCGATATTAGAACCGATATTGAAAAACCGATATTGAAAAACCGATATTGAAAAACAAATATTGAAAAACCGATATTGAAAAACCGATATTGAATCCGATATTAGAACCGATATTCAAAAACCGATATTGGAGAACAAATATTGAAAAAACTGATATCGAAAAACTGATATTGAAAAAACCGATATTGAAAAACCGATATTGAATCCGATATTAGAACCGATATTGAAAAACCGATATTGAAAACAAATATTGAAAAACTGATATCGAAAAACTGATATTGAAAACCGATATTGAAAAACTGATATTGAATCCGATATTAGAACCGATATTCAAACACCGATATTGAAAAACCGATATTCGAAAACTGATATTGAAACCGATATTGAAAAACTGATATTGAAAAACCGATATTGAAAAACTGATATTGAAACCGATATTAGAACCGATATTGAAAAACCGATATTGAAAACAAATATTGAAAAACTGATATCGAAAAACTGATATTGAAAACCGATATTGAAAAACCGATATTGAAAAACCGATATTGAAAACAAGTATTGAAAAAACTGATATCGAAAAACTGATATTGAAAAAACCGATATTGAAAAACCGATATTGAATCCGATATTAGAACCGATATTCAAAAACCGATATTGGAGAACAAATATTGAAAAACTGATATTGAAACCGGTATTAGAACCGATATTGAAAAACAAATATTGAAAAACTGATATCGAAAAACTGATATTGAAAAACCGATATTGAAAAACCGATATTGAAAAACCGATATTGAAACCGATATTAGAACCGATATTGAAAACCGATATTGAAAAACAAATATTGAAAAACTGATATCGAAAAACTGATATTGAAAACCGATATTGAAAAACTGATATTGAAACCGATATTAGAACCGATATTGAAAAAACCGATATTGAAAAACCGATATTCGAAAACTGATATTGAAACCGATATTGAAAAACCGATATTGAAAAAACAAATATTGAAAAACCGATATTGAAAAAACCGATATTGAAAAACAAATATTGAAAAACCGATATTGAAAAACCGATATTGAATCCGATATTAGAACCGATATTGAAAAACCGATATTGGAGAACAAATATTGAAAAACTGATATTGAAAAAACCGATATTGAAAAACTGATATTGAAAAAACCGATATTGAAAAACCGATATTGAATCCGATATTAGAACCGATATTCAAAAACCGATATTGGAGAACAAATATTGAAAAACTGATATCGAAAAACTGATATTGAAAAACCGATATTGAAAAACCGATATTGAATCCGATATTAGAACCGATATTGAAAAACCGATATTGAAAAACAAATATTGAAAAACTGATATCGAAAAACTGATATTGAAAAAACCGATATTGAAAAACTGATATTGAAAACCGATATTAGAACCGATATTGAAAAACCGATATTGAAAAAGTGATATTGAAAAACCGATATTGAAAAACTGATATTGAAACCGATATTAGAACCGATATTGAAAAACCGATATTGAAAAACAAATATTGAAAAACTGATATCGAAAAACTGATATTGAAAACCGATATTGAAAAACTGATATTGAAACCGATATTAGAACCGATATTGAAAAAACCGATATTGAAAAACAAATATTGAAAAACTGATATCGAAAAACTGATATTGAAAAACTGATATCGAAAAACTGATATTGAAAAACCGATATTGAAAAACTGATATTGAAACCGATATTAGAACCGATATTGAAAAAACCGATATTGAAAAACAAATATTGAAAAACTGATATCGAAAAACTGATATTGAAAAACCGATATTGAAAAACCGATATTGAAAACCGATATTGAAAAACTTATATTGCAAAACCGATATTGAAACCGATATTAGAACCGATATTGAAAAACCGATATTGAATCCGATATTAGAACCGATATTCAAAAACCGATATTGGAGAACAAATATTGAAAAACTGATATTGAAAAAACCGATATTGAAAAACAAATATTGAAAAACTGATATCGAAAAACTGATATTGAAAAAACCGATATTGAAAAACAGATATTGAAACCGATATTAGAACCGATATTGAAAACCGATATTGAAAAACAAATATTGAAAAACTGATATCGAAAAACTGATATTGAAAAACCGATATTGAAAACTGATATTGAAACCGATATTAGAACCGATATTGAAAAACCGATATTGAAAAACTGATATTGAAACCGATATTAGAACCGATATTGAAAAACCGATATTGAAAAAGTGATATTGAAAAACCGATATTGAAAAACTGATATTGAAACCGATATTAGAACCGATATTGAAAAACCGATATTGAAAAACCGATATTGAAAAACAAATATTGAAAAACCGATATTGAAAAACCGATATTGAATCCGATATTAGAACCGATATTCAAAAACCGATATTGGAGAACAAATATTGAAAAACTGATATCGAAAAAACTGATATTGAAAAAACCGATATTGAAAAACCGATATTGAATCCGATATTAGAACCGATATTGAAAAACCGATATTGAAAAACAAATATTGAAAAACTGATATCGAAAAACTGATATTGAAAAACCGATATTGAAAAACTGATATTGAATCCGATATTAGAACCGATATTCAAACACCGATATTGAAAAACCGATATTCGAAAACTGATATTGAAACCGATATTGAAAAACTGATATTGAAAAACCGATATTGAAAAACTGATATTGAAACCGATATTAGAACCGATATTGAAAAACCGATATTGAAACCGATATTAGAACCGATATTGAAAAACCGATATTGAAAACAAATATTGAAAAACTGATATCGAAAACTGATATTGAAAAACCGATATTGAAAAACTGATATTGAAACCGATATTAGAACCGATATTGAAAAAACTGATATTGAAAAACCGATATTGAAAAACTGATATTGAAACCGATATTAGAACCGATATTGAAAACAAATATTGAAAAACTGATATCGAAAAACTGATATTGAAAAACCGATATTGAAAAACCGATATTGAAAAACCGATATTGAAACCGATATTAGAACCGATATTGAAAAACCGATATTGAAAAACAAATATTGAAAAACTGATATCGAAAACTGATATTGAAAAACCGATATTGAAAAAACTGATATTGAAACCGATATTAGAACCGATATTGAAAAACCGATATTGAAAAACCGATATTCGAAAACTGATATTGAAACCGATATTGAAAAACCGATATTGAAAAACAAATATTGAAAAACCGATATTGAAAAACCGATATTGAAAAACAAATATTGAAAAACCGATATTGAAAAAACCGATATTGAATCCGATATTAGAACCGATATTGAAAAAACCGATATTGGAGAACAAATATTGAAAAACTGATATTGAAAAACCGATATTGAAAAACTGATATTGAAAAACCGATATTGAAAAACCGATATTGAATCCGATATTAGAACCGATATTCAAAAACCGATATTGGAGAACAAATATTGAAAAACTGATATCGAAAAACTGATATTGAAAAACCGATATTGAAAAACCGATATTGAATCCGATATTAGAACCGATATTGAAAAACCGATATTGAAAAACAAATATTGAAAAACTGATATCGAAAAACTGATATTGAAAAACCGATATTGAAAAACTGATATTGAAACCGATATTAGAACCGATATTGAAAAACCGATATTGAAAAAGTGATATTGAAAAACCGATATTGAAAAACTGATATTGAAACCGATATTAGAACCGATATTGAAAAACCGATATTGAAAAACAAATATTGAAAAACTGATATCGAAAAACTGATATTGAAAAACCGATATGGAAAAACTGATATTGAAACCGATATTAGAACCGATATTGAAAAACCGATATTGAAAAACAAATATTGAAAAACTGATATCGAAAAACTGATATTGAAAAACTGATATCGAAAAACTGATATTGAAAAACCGATATTGAAAAACTGATATTGAAACCGATATTAGAACCGATATTGAAAAACCGATATTGAAAAACAAATATTGAAAAACTGATATCGAAAAACTGATATTGAAAAACCGATATTGAAAAACCGATATTGAAAAACCGATATTGAAAAACTTATATTGCAAAACCGATATTGAAACCGATATTAGAACCGATATTGAAAAACCGATATTGAATCCGATATTAGAACCGATATTCAAAAACCGATATTGGAGAACAAATATTGAAAAACTGATATTGAAAAACCGATATTGAAAAACAAATATTGAAAAACTGATATCGAAAAACTGATATTGAAAAACCGATATTGAAAAACAGATATTGAAACCGATATTAGAACCGATATTGAAAAACCGATATTGAAAAACAAATATTGAAAAACTGATATCGAAAAACTGATATTGAAAAACCGATATTGAAAAACTGATATTGAAACCGATATTAGAACCGATATTGAAAACCGATATTGAAAAACTGATATTGAAACCGATATTAGAACCGATATTGAAAAACCGATATTGAAAAAGTGATATTGAAAAACCGATATTGAAAACTGATATTGAAACCGATATTAGAACCGATATTGAAAAACCGATATTGAAAAACCGATATTGAAAAACAAATATTGAAAAACCGATATTGAAAAACGATATTGAATCCGATATTAGAACCGATATTCAAAAACCGATATTGGAGAACAAATATTGAAAAACTGATATCGAAAAACTGATATTGAAAAACCGATATTGAAAAACCGATATTGAATCCGATATTAGAACCGATATTGAAAAACCGATATTGAAAACAAATATTGAAAAACTGATATCGAAAAACTGATATTGAAAAACCGATATTGAAAAACTGATATTGAATCCGATATTAGAACCGATATTCAAACACCGATATTGAAAAACCGATATTCGAAAACTGATATTGAAACCGATA
>NW_027487076.1:0-17849 GCF_050908995.1 Andrena cerasifolii | reverse complement strand
TTTCAGAATGCACAAAATTGGGCATGTAACAGGAGAACATGCCGTCGAAAGAGATGGCACAAAGTAACGTCTCCGGAGAGTAAATCAAAGAGCGAGAAGTGGCGCAGGTGTTTCGAGACAGTGATTGTTTAACAACGAGACGCAGAATTTTCGAACGCCTCTTGAAAGGCCTGCGCCTCTTATTTGCAACTTTAAGGCGATGCCTTTGAAGCTGAAATTTAGTATACCTCTTTCCACTTCAGGTTCTCCTGATATATTGGCCAAAATCTGGCGAAAATTTTCAGAATGCACAAAATTGGGCTTTGTAACAGGAGAACATGCCGTCGAAAGAGATGGCACAAAGCATCGTCTCCGGAGAGCAAATCAAAGAGCGAGAAGTGGCGCAGATGTTTCGAGGCAGTGACTGTTTAACGAAGAGACGCAGAATTTTCGAACGCCTCTTGAAAGGCCTGCGCCTCTGATTTGATACTTTTAAGCGATGCCTTTGAAGCTGAAATTTAGTATACCTCTTTCCACTTCATGTTCTCCTGATATATTGCCCAAAATCTATCGAAAATTTTCAGAATGCACAAAATTGGGCTTTGTAACAGGAGAACATGCCGTCGAAAGAGATGGCACAAAGTAATGTCTCCGGAGAGCAAATCAAAGAGCGAGAAGTGGCGCAGGTGTTTCGAGACAGTGATTGTTTAACAACGAGACGCAGAATTTTCGAACGCCTCTTGAAAGGCCTGCGCCTCTTATTTGCAACTTTAAGGCGATGCCTTTGAAGCTGAAACTTAGTATATCTCTTTCCACTTCATGTTGTCCTGATATATTGGCCAAAATGTGGCGAAAATTTTCAGAATGCCCAAAATTGTGCTTTGTAACAGGAGAACATGCCGTCGAAAGAGATGGCACAAAGTAACGTGTCCGGAGAGCACATCAAAGAGCGAGAAGTGGCGCAGATGTTTCGAGACAGTGACTGTTTAACGAAGAGACGCAGAATTTTTGAACGCCTCTTGAAAGGCCTGCGCCTCTTATTTGCAACTTTAAGGCGATGCCTTTGAAGCTGAAATTTAGTATACCACTTTCCACTTCATTTTCTCCTGATTTATTGGCCAAAATCTGGCGAAAATTTCGAGAATACACAAAATTGGGCTTTGTGACAGGAGAACATGCCGTCGAAAGAGATGGAACAAAGTAACGTCTCCGGAGAGCAAATCAAAGAGCGAGAAGTGGCGCAGGTGTTTCGAGACAGTGACTGTTTCACGAAGAGACGCAGAATTTTCGAACGCCTCTTGAAAGGCCTGCGCCTCTTATTTGCAACTTTAAGGCGATGCCTTTGAAGCTGAAATTTAGTATACCTCTTTCGACTTCATGTTCTCCTGATATATGGACCAAAAATGGCGAAAATTTTCAGAATGCACAAAATTGGGCATGTAACAGGAGAACATGCCGTCGAAAGAGATGGCACAAAGTAACGTCTCCGGAGAGTAAATCAAAGAGCGAGAAGTGGCGCAGATGTTTCGAGACAGTGACTGTTTCACGAAGAGACGCAGAATTTTCGAAAGCCTCTTGAAAGGCCTGCGCCTCTTATTTGCAACTTTAAGGCGATGCGTTTGAAGCTGAAATTTAGTATACCTCTTTCCACTTCATGTTCTCCTGATATATTGGCCAAAATCTGGCGAAAATTTCGAGAATACACACAATTGTGCTATGTAACAGGACAACATGCCGTCGAAAGAGATGGAACAAAGTAACGTCTCTGGAGAGCAAATCAAAGTGCGAGAAGTGTCGCAGGTGTTTCGAGGCAGTGATTGTTTAACAACGAGACGCAGAATTTTCGAACGCCTCTTGAAAGGCCTGCGCCTCTTATTTGCAACTTTAAGGCGATGCCTTTGAAGCTGAAATTTAGTATACCTCTTTCGACTTCATGTTCTCCTGATATATTGACCAAAATATGGCGAAAATTTTCAGAATGCACAAAATTGGGCATGTAACAGGAGAACATGCCGTCGAAAGAGATGGCACAAAGTAACGTCTCCGGAGAGTAAATCAAAGAGCGAGAAGTGGCGCAGATGTTTCGAGACAGTGACAGTTTAACGAAGAGACGCAGAATTTTCGAACGCCTCTTGAAAGGCCTGCGCCTCTTATTTGCAACTTTAAGGCGATGCCTTTGAAGCTGAAATTTAGTATACCTCTTTCCATTTCATGTTCTCCTGATATATTGGCCAAAATCTGGCGAAAATTTTCAGAATGCACAAAATTGGGCTTTGTAATAGGAGAACATGCCGTCGAAAGAGATGGCACAAAGTAACGTCTCCGGAGAGCAAATCAAAGAGCGAGAAGTGGCGCAGGTGTTTCGAGACAGTGATTGTTTAACAACGAGACGCAGAATTTTCGAACGCCTCTTGAAAGGCCTGCGCCTCTTATTTGCAACTTTAAGGCGATGCCTTTGAAGCTGAAATTTAGTATACCTCTTTCCACTTCATGTTCTCCTGATATATTGGCCAAAATCTGGCGAAAATTTTCAGAATGCACAAAATTGGGCTTTGTAACAGGAGAACATGCCGTCGAAAGAGATGGCACAAAGCATCGTCTCCGGAGAGCAAATCAAAGAGCGAGAAGTGGCGCAGATGTTTCGAGGCAGTGACTGTTTAACGAAGAGACGCAGAATTTTCGAACGCCTCTTGAAAGGCCTGCGCCTCTGATTTGATACTTTTAAGCGATGCCTTTGAAGCTGAAATTTAGTATACCTCTTTCCACTTCATGTTCTCCTGATATATTGCCCAAAATCTATCGAAAATTTTCAGAATGCACAAAATTGGGCTTTGTAACAGGAGAACATGCCGTCGAAAGAGATGGCACAAAGTAATGTCTCCGGAGAGCAAATCAAAGAGCGAGAAGTGGCGCAGGTGTTTCGAGACAGTGATTGTTTAACAACGAGACGCAGAATTTTCGAACGCCTCTTGAAAGGCCTGCGCCTCTTATTTGCAACTTTAAGGCGATGCCTTTGAAGCTGAAACTTAGTATATCTCTTTCCACTTCATGTTGTCCTGATATATTGGCCAAAATGTGGCGAAAATTTTCAGAATGCCCAAAATTGTGCTTTGTAACAGGAGAACATGCCGTCGAAAGAGATGGCACAAAGTAACGTGTCCGGAGAGCACATCAAAGAGCGAGAAGTGGCGCAGATGTTTCGAGACAGTGACTGATTAACGAAGAGACGCAGAATTTTCGAACGCATCTTGAAAGGCCTGCGCCTCTTATTTGCAACTTTAAGGCGATGCCTTTGAAGCTGAAATTTAGTATACCACTTTCCACTTCATTTTCTCCTGATTTATTGGCCAAAATCTGGCGAAAATTTCGAGAATACACAAAATTGGGCTTTGTAACAGGAGAACATGCCGTCGAAAGGGATGGAACAAAGTAACGTCTCCGGAGAGCAAATCAAAGAGCGAGAAGTGGCGCAGGTGTTTCGAGACAGTGACTGTTTCACGAAGAGACGCAGAATTTTCGAACGCCTCTTGAAAGGCCTGCGCCTCTTATTTGCAACTTTAAGGCGATGCCTTTGAAGCTGAAATTTAGTATACCTCTTTCGACTTCATGTTCTCCTGATATATTGACCAAAAATGGCGAAAATTTTCAGAATGCACAAAATTGGGCATGTAACAGGAGAACATGCCGTCGAAAGAGATGGCACAAAGTAACGTCTCCGGAGAGTAAATCAAAGAGCGAGAAGTGGCGCAGATGTTTCGAGACAGTGACTGTTTCACGAAGTGACGCAGAATTTTCGAAAGCCTCTTGAAAGGCCTGCGCCTCTTATTTGCAACTTTAAGGCGATGCGTTTGAAGCTGAAATTTAGTATACCTCTTTCCACTTCATGTTCTCCTGATATATTGGCCAAAATCTGGCGAAAATTTCGAGAATACACACAATTGTGCTATGTAACAGGACAACATGCCGTCGAAAGAGATGGAACAAAGTAACGTCTCTGGAGAGCAAATCAAAGTGCGAGAAGTGTCGCAGGTGTTTCGAGGCAGTGATTGTTTAACAACGAGACGCAGAATTTTCGAACGCCTCTTGAAAGGCCTGCGCCTCTTATTTGCAACTTTAAGGCGATGCCTTTGAAGCTGAAATTTAGTATACCTCTTTCGACTTCATGTTCTCCTGATATATTGACCAAAATATGGCGAAAATTTTCAGAATGCACAAAATTGGGCATGTAACAGGAGAACATGCCGTCGAAAGAGATGGCACAAAGTAACGTCTCCGGAGAGTAAATCAAAGAGCGAGAAGTGGCGCAGATGTTTCGAGACAGTGACAGTTTAACGAAGAGACGCAGAATTTTCGAACGCCTCTTGAAAGGCCTGCGCCTCTTATTTGCAACTTTAAGGCGATGCCTTTGAAGCTGAAATTTAGTATACCTCTTTCCACTTCATGTTCTCCTGATATATTGGCCAAAATCTGGCGAAAATTTTCAGAATGCACAAAATTGGGCTTTGTAATAGGAGAACATGCCGTCGAAAGAGATGGCACAAAGTAACGTCTCCGGAGAGCAAATCAAAGAGCGAGAAGTGGCGCAGGTGTTTCGAGACAGTGATTGTTTAACAACGAGACGCAGAATTTTCGAACGCCTCTTGAAAGGCCTGCGCCTCTTATTTGCAACTTTAAGGCGATGCCTTTGAAGCTGAAATTTAGTATACCTCTTTCCACTTCATGTTCTCCTGATATATTGGCCAAAATCTGGCGAAAATTTTCAGAATGCACAAAATTGGGCTTTGTAACAGGAGAACATGCCGTCGAAAGAGATGGCACAAAGCATCGTCTCCGGAGAGCAAATCAAAGAGCGAGAAGTGGCGCAGATGTTTCGAGGCAGTGACTGTTTAACGAAGAGACGCAGAATTTTCGAACGCCTCTTGAAAGGCCTGCGCCTCTGATTTGATACTTTTAAGCGATGCCTTTGAAGCTGAAATTTAGTATACCTCTTTCCACTTCATGTTCTCCTGATATATTGCCCAAAATCTATCGAAAATTTTCAGAATGCACAAAATTGGGCTTTGTAACAGGAGAACATGCCGTCGAAAGAGATGGCACAAAGTAATGTCTCCGGAGAGCAAATCAAAGAGCGAGAAGTGGCGCAGGTGTTTCGAGACAGTGATTGTTTAACAACGAGACGCAGAATTTTCGAACGCCTCTTGAAAGGCCTGCGCCTCTTATTTGCAACTTTAAGGCGATGCCTTTGAAGCTGAAACTTAGTATATCTCTTTCCACTTCATGTTGTCCTGATATATTGGCCAAAATGTGGCGAAAATTTTCAGAATGCCCAAAATTGTGCTTTGTAACAGGAGAACATGCCGTCGAAAGAGATGGCACAAAGTAACGTGTCCGGAGAGCACATCAAAGAGCGAGAAGTGGCGCAGATGTTTCGAGACAGTGACTGATTAACGAAGAGACGCAGAATTTTCGAACGCATCTTGAAAGGCCTGCGCCTCTTATTTGCAACTTTAAGGCGATGCCTTTGAAGCTGAAATTTAGTATACCACTTTCCACTTCATTTTCTCCTGATTTATTGGCCAAAATCTGGCGAAAATTTCGAGAATACACAAAATTGGGCTTTGTAACAGGAGAACATGCCGTCGAAAGGGATGGAACAAAGTAACGTCTCCGGAGAGCAAATCAAAGAGCGAGAAGTGGCGCAGGTGTTTCGAGACAGTGACTGTTTCACGAAGAGACGCAGAATTTTCGAACGCCTCTTGAAAGGCCTGCGCCTCTTATTTGCAACTTTAAGGCGATGCCTTTGAAGCTGAAATTTAGTATACCTCTTTCGACTTCATGTTCTCCTGATATATTGACCAAAAATGGCGAAAATTTTCAGAATGCACAAAATTGGGCATGTAACAGGAGAACATGCCGTCGAAAGAGATGGCACAAAGTAACGTCTCCGGAGAGTAAATCAAAGAGCGAGAAGTGGCGCAGATGTTTCGAGACAGTGACTGTTTCACGAAGTGACGCAGAATTTTCGAAAGCCTCTTGAAAGGCCTGCGCCTCTTATTTGCAACTTTAAGGCGATGCGTTTGAAGCTGAAATTTAGTATACCTCTTTCCACTTCATGTTCTCCTGATATATTGGCCAAAATCTGGCGAAAATTTCGAGAATACACACAATTGTGCTATGTAACAGGACAACATGCCGTCGAAAGAGATGGAACAAAGTAACGTCTCTGGAGAGCAAATCAAAGTGCGAGAAGTGTCGCAGGTGTTTCGAGGCAGTGATTGTTTAACAACGAGACGCAGAATTTTCGAACGCCTCTTGAAAGGCCTGCGCCTCTTATTTGCAACTTTAAGGCGATGCCTTTGAAGCTGAAATTTAGTATACCTCTTTCGACTTCATGTTCTCCTGATATATTGACCAAAATATGGCGAAAATTTTCAGAATGCACAAAATTGGGCATGTAACAGGAGAACATGCCGTCGAAAGAGATGGCACAAAGTAACGTCTCCGGAGAGTAAATCAAAGAGCGAGAAGTGGCGCAGATGTTTCGAGACAGTGACAGTTTAACGAAGAGACGCAGAATTTTCGAACGCCTCTTGAAAGGCCTGCGCCTCTTATTTGCAACTTTAAGGCGATGCCTTTGAAGCTGAAATTTAGTATACCTCTTTCCACTTCATGTTCTCCTGATATATTGGCCAAAATCTGGCGAAAATTTTCAGAATGCACAAAATTGGGCTTTGTAATAGGAGAACATGCCGTCGAAAGAGATGGCACAAAGTAACGTCTCCGGAGAGCAAATCAAAGAGCGAGAAGTGGCGCAGGTGTTTCGAGACAGTGATTGTTTAACAACGAGACGCAGAATTTTCGAACGCCTCTTGAAAGGCCTGCGCCTCTTATTTGCAACTTTAAGGCGATGCCTTTGAAGCTGAAATTTAGTATACCTCTTTCCACTTCATGTTCTCCTGATATATTGGCCAAAATCTGGCGAAAATTTTCAGAATGCACAAAATTGGGCTTTGTAACAGGAGAACATGCCGTCGAAAGAGATGGCACAAAGCATCGTCTCCGGAGAGCAAATCAAAGAGCGAGAAGTGGCGCAGATGTTTCGAGGCAGTGACTGTTTAACGAAGAGACGCAGAATTTTCGAACGCCTCTTGAAAGGCCTGCGCCTCTGATTTGATACTTTTAAGCGATGCCTTTGAAGCTGAAATTTAGTATACCTCTTTCCACTTCATGTTCTCCTGATATATTGCCCAAAATCTATCGAAAATTTTCAGAATGCACAAAATTGGGCTTTGTAACAGGAGAACATGCCGTCGAAAGAGATGGCACAAAGTAATGTCGCCGGAGAGCAAATCAAAGAGCGAGAAGTGGCGCAGGTGTTTCGAGACAGTGATTGTTTAACAACGAGACGCAGAATTTTCGAACGCCTCTTGAAAGGCCTGCGCCTCTTATTTGCAACTTTAAGGCGATGCCTTTGAAGCTGAAATTTAGTATATCTCTTTCCACTTCATGTTGTCCTGATATATTGGCCAAAATCTGGCGAAAAGTTTCAGAATGCCCAAAATTGTGCTTTGTAACAGGAGAACATGCCGTCGAAAGAGATGGCACAAAGTAACGTCTCCGGAGAGCACATCAAAGAGCGAGAAGTGGCGCAGATGTTTCGAGACAGTGACTGATTAACGAAGAGACGCAGAATTTTCGAACGCCTCTTGAAAGGCCTGCGCCTCTTATTTGCAACTTTAAGGCGATGCCTTTGAAGCTGAAATTTAGTATACCACTTTCCACTTCATTTTCTCCTGATTTATTGGCCAAAATCTGGCGAAAATTTCGAGAATACACAAAATTGGGCTTTGAAACAGGAGAACATGCCGTCGAAAGAGATGGAACAAAGTAACGTCTCCGGAGAGCAAATCAAAGAGCGAGAAGTGGCGCAGGTGTTTCGAGACAGTGACTGTTTCACGAAGAGACGCAGAATTTTCGAACGCCACTTGAAAGGCCTGCGCCTCTTATTTGCAACTTTAAGGCGATGCCTTTGAAGCTGAAATTTAGTATACCTCTTTCGACTTCATGTTCTCCTGATATATTGACCAAAAATGGCGAAAATTTTCAGAATGCACAAAATTGGGCATGTAACAGGAGAACATGCCGTCGAAAGAGATGGCACAAAGTAACGTCTCCGGAGAGTAAATCAAAGAGCGAGAAGTGGCGCAGATGTTTCGAGACAGTGACTATTTAACGAAGAGACGCAGAATTTTCGAACGCCTCTTGTAAGGCCTGCGCCTCTTATTTGCAACTTTAAGGCGATGCCTTTGAAGCTGAAATTTAGTATACCCCTTTCCACTTCATGTTCTCCTGATATATTGGCCAAAATCTGGCGAAAATTGCGAAAATACACAAAATTGGGCTTTGTAACAGGAGAACATGCCGTCGAAAGAGATGGAACAAAGTAACGTCTCCGGAGAGCAAATCAAAGGGCGAGAAGTGGCGCAGGTGTTTCGAGACAGTGACTATTTAACGAAGAGACGCAGAATTTTCGAACGCCTCTTGTAAGGCCTGCGCCTCTTATTTGCAACTTTAAGGCGATGCGTTTGAAGTTGAAATTTAGTATACCTCTTTCCACTTCATGTTCTCCTGATATATTGGCCAAAATCTGGCGAAAATTTCGAGAATACACAAAATTGTGCTATGTAACATGACAACATGCCGTCGAAAGAGATGGAACAAAGTAACGTCTCTGGAGAGCAAATCAAAGTGCGAGAAGTGGCGCAGGTGTTTCGAGACAGTGATTGTTTAACGAAGAGACGCAGAATTTTCGAACGCCTCTTGTAAGGCCTGCGCCTCTTATTTGCAACTTTAAGGCGATGCCTTTGAAGCTGAAATTTAGTATACCTCTTTCCACTTCATGTTCTCCTGATATATTGGCCAAAATCTGGCGAAAATTGCGAAAATACACAAAATTGGGCTTTGTAACAGGAGAACATGCCGTCGAAAGAGATGGCACAAAGTAACGTCTCCGGAGAGTAAATCAAAGAGCGAGAAGTGGCGCAGATTTTTCGAGGCAGTGACTGTTTAACGAAGAGACGCAGAATTTTCGAACGCCTCCTGAAAGGCCTGCGCCTCTGATTTGATACTTTTAAGCGATGCCTTTGAAGCTGAAATTTAGTATACCTCTTTCCACTTCATGTTCTCCTGATATATTGCCCAAAATCTAGCGAAAATTTTCAGAATGCACAAAATTGGACTTTGTAACAGGAGAACATGCCGTCGAAAGAGATGGCACAAAGTAATGTCTCCGGAGAGCAAATCAAAGAGCGAGAAGTGGCGCAGGTGTTTCGAGACAGTGATTGTTTAACAACGAGACGCAGAATTTTCGAACGCCTCTTGAAAGGCCTGCGCCTCTTATTTGCAACTTTAAGGCGATGCCTTTGAAGCTGAAATTTAGTATACCTCTTTCCACTTCATGTTCTCCTGATATATTGGCCAAAATCTGGCGAAAATTTTCAGAATGCACAAAATTGGGCTTTGTAACAGGAGAACATGCCGTCGAAAGAGATGGTACAAAGTATCGTCTCCGGAGAGCAAATCAAAGAGCGAGAAGTGGCGCAGATGTTTCGAGGCAGCGACTGTTTAACGAAGAGACGCAGAATTTTCGAACGCCTCTTGAAAGGCCTGCGCCTCTTATTTGCAACTTTAAGGCGATGCCTTTGAATCTGATATTTAGTATACCTCTTTCGACTTCATGTTCTCCTGATATATTGGCCAAAATCTGGCAAAAATTTTCAGAATGCACAAAATTGGGCTTTGTAATAGGAGAACATGCCGTCGAAAGAGATGGCACATAGTACCGTCTCCGGAGAGCAAATCAAAGAGCGAGAAGTGGCGCAGGTGTTTCGAGACAGTGACTATTTAACGAAGAGACGCAGAATTTTCGAACGCCTCTTGTAAGGCCTGCGCCTCTTATTTGCAACTTTAAGGCGATGCCTTTGAAGCTGAAATTTAGTATACCTCTTTCCACTTCATGTTCTCCTGATATATTGGCCAAAATCTGGCGAAAATTGCGAAAATACACAAAATTGGGCTTTGTAACAGGAGAACATGCCGTCGAAAGAGATGGAACAAAGTAACGTCTCCGGAGAGCAAATCAAAGAGCGAGAAGTGGCGCAGGTGTTTCGAGACAGTGACTGTTTCACGAAGAGACGCAGAATTTTCGAAAGCCTCTTGAAAGGCCTGCGCCTCTTATTTGCAACTTTAAGGCGATGCCTTTGAAGCTGAAATTTAGTATACCTCTTTCGACTTCATGTTCTCCTGATATATTGACCAAAATATGGCGAAAATTTTCAGAATGCACAAAATTGGGCATGTAACAGGATAACATGCCGTCGATAGAGATGGCACAAAGTAACGTCTCCGGAGAGTAAATCAAAGAGCGAGAAGTGGCGCAGATGTTTCGAGACAGTGACAGTTTAACGAAGAGACGCAGAATTTTCGAACGCCTCTTGAAAGTCCTGCGCCTCTTATTTGCAACTTTAAGGCGATGCCTTTGAAGCTGAAATTTAGTATACATCTTTCCACTTCATGTTCTCCTGATATATTGGCCAAAATCTGGCGAAAATATTCAGAATGCACAAAATTGGGCTTTGTAATAGGAGAACAAGCCGTCGAAAGAGATGGCACAAAGTAACGTCTCCGGAGAGCAAATCAAAGAGCGAGAAGTGGCGCAGGTGTTTCGAGACAGTGATTGTTTAACAACGAGACGCAGAATTTTCGAACGCCTCTTGAAACGCCTGCGCCTCTTATTTGCAACTTTAAGGCGATGCCTTTGAAGCTGAAATTTAGTATACCTCTTTCCACTTCATGTTCTCCTGATATATTGGCCAAAATCTGGCGAAAATTTTCAGAATGCACAAAATTGGGCTTTGTAACAGGAGAACATGCCGTCGAAAGAGATGGAACAAAGTAATGTCTCCGGAGAGCAAATCAAAGAGCGAGAAGTGGCGCAGGTGTTTCGAGACAGTGACTGTTTCACGAAGAGACGCAGAATTTTCGAAAGCCTCTTGAAAGGCCTGCGCCTCTTATTTGCAACTTTAAGGCGATGCCTTTGAAGCTGAAATTTAGTATACCTCTTTCCACTTCATGTTCTCCTGATATATTGGCCAAAATCTGGCGAAAATTTTCAGAATGCACAAAATTGGGCTTTGTAACAGGAGAACATGCCGTCGAAAGAGATGGCACAAAGCATCGTCTCCGGAGAGCAAATCATAGAGCGAGAAGTGGCGCAGATGTTTCGAGGCTGTGACTGTTTAACGAAGAGACGCAGAATTTTCGAACGCCTCTTGAAAGGCCTGCGCCTCTGATTTGATACTTTTAAGCGATGCCTTTGAAGCTGAAATTTAGTATACCTCTTTCCACTTCATGTTCTCCTGATATATTGCCCAAAATCTAGCGAAAATTTTCAGAATGCACAAAATTGGGCTTTGTAACAGGAGAACATGCCGTCGAAAGAGATGACACAAAGTAATGTCTCCGGAGAGCAAATCAAAGAGCGAGAAGTGGCGCAGGTGTTTCGAGACAGTGATTGTTTAACAACGAGACGCAGAATTTTCGAACGCCTCTTGAAAGGCCTGCGCCTCTTATTTGCAACTTTAAGGCGATGCCTTTGAAGCTGAAATTTAGTATATCTCTTTCCACTTCATGTTGTCCTGATATATTGGCCAAAATCTGGCGAAAATTTTCAGAATACACAAAATTGGGCTTTGTAACAGGAGAACATGCCGTCGAAAGAGATGGCACAAAGTAACGTCTCCGGAGAGCACATCAAAGAGCGAGAAGTGGCGCAGATGTTTCGAGACAGTGACTGATTAACGAAGAGACGCAGAATTTTCGAACGCCTCTTGAAAGGCCTGCGCCTCTTATTTGCAACTTTAAGGCGATGGCTTTGAAGCTGAAATTTAGTATACCTCTTTCCACTTCATTTTCTCCTGATTTATTGGCCAAAATCTGGCGAAAATTTCGAGAATACACAAAATTGGGCATGTAACAGGAGAACATGCCGTCGAAAGAGATGGCACAAAGTACCGTCTCCGGAGAGCAAATCAAAGAGCGAGAAGTGGCGCAGGTGTTTCGAGACAGTGACTATTTAGCGAAGAGACGCAGAATTTTCGAACGCCTCTTGTAAGGCCTGCGCCTCTTATTTGCAACTTTAAGGCGATGCCTTTGAAGCTGAAATTTAGTATACCTCTTTCCACTTAATGTTCTCCTGATATATTGGCCAAAATCTGGCGAAAATTTTCAGAATGCACAAAATTGGGCTTTGTAACAGGAGAACATGCCGTCGAAAGAGATGGAACAAAGTAATGTCTCCGGAGAGCAAATCAAAGAGCGAGAAGTGGCGCAGGTGTTTCGAGACAGTGACTGTTTCACGAAGAGACGCAGAATTTTCGAAAGCCTCTTGAAAGGCCTGCGCCTCTTATTTGCAACTTTAAGGCGATGCCTTTGAAGCTGAAATTTAGTATACCTCTTTCCACTTCATGTTCTCCTGATATATTGGCCAAAATCTGGCGAAAATTTTCAGAATGCACAAAATTGGGCTTTGTAACAGGAGAACATGCCGTCGAAAGAGATGGCACAAAGCATCGTCTCCGGAGAGCAAATCATAGAGCGAGAAGTGGCGCAGATGTTTCGAGGCTGTGACTGTTTAACGAAGAGACGCAGAATTTTCGAACGCCTCTTGAAAGGCCTGCGCCTCTGATTTGATACTTTTAAGCGATGCCTTTGAAGCTGAAATTTAGTATACCTCTTTCCACTTCATGTTCTCCTGATATATTGCCCAAAATCTAGCGAAAATTTTCAGAATGCACAAAATTGGGCTTTGTAACAGGAGAACATGCCGTCGAAAGAGATGACACAAAGTAATGTCTCCGGAGAGCAAATCAAAGAGCGAGAAGTGGCGCAGGTGTTTCGAGACAGTGATTGTTTAACAACGAGACGCAGAATTTTCGAACGCCTCTTGAAAGGCCTGCGCCTCTTATTTGCAACTTTAAGGCGATGCCTTTGAAGCTGAAATTTAGTATATCTCTTTCCACTTCATGTTGTCCTGATATATTGGCCAAAATCTGGCGAAAATTTTCAGAATACACAAAATTGGGCTTTGTAACAGGAGAACATGCCGTCGAAAGAGATGGCACAAAGTAACGTCTCCGGAGAGCACATCAAAGAGCGAGAAGTGGCGCAGATGTTTCGAGACAGTGACTGATTAACGAAGAGACGCAGAATTTTCGAACGCCTCTTGAAAGGCCTGCGCCTCTTATTTGCAACTTTAAGGCGATGGCTTTGAAGCTGAAATTTAGTATACCTCTTTCCACTTCATTTTCTCCTGATTTATTGGCCAAAATCTGGCGAAAATTTCGAGAATACACAAAATTGGGCATGTAACAGGAGAACATGCCGTCGAAAGAGATGGCACAAAGTACCGTCTCCGGAGAGCAAATCAAAGAGCGAGAAGTGGCGCAGGTGTTTCGAGACAGTGACTATTTAGCGAAGAGACGCAGAATTTTCGAACGCCTCTTGTAAGGCCTGCGCCTCTTATTTGCAACTTTAAGGCGATGCCTTTGAAGCTGAAATTTAGTATACCTCTTTCCACTTCATGTTCTCCTGATATATTGGCCAAAATCTGGCGAAAATTGCGAAAATACACAAAATTGGGCTTTGTAACAGGAGAACATGCCGTCGAAAGAGATGGAACAAAGTAACGTCTCCGGAGAGCAAATCAAAGAGCGAGAAGTGGCGCAGGTGTTTCGAGACAGTGACTGTTTCACGAAGAGACGCAGAATTTTCGAAAGCCTCTTGAAAGGCCTGCGCCTCTTATTTGCAACTTTAAGGCGATGCCTTTGAAGCTGAAATTTAGTATACCTCTTTCGACTTCATGTTCTCCTGATATATTGGCCAAAATCTGGCGAAAATTTTCAGAATACACAAAATTGGGCATGTAACAGGAGAACATGCCGTCGAAAGAGATGGCACAAAGTAACATCTCCGGAGAGTAAATCAAAGAGCGAGAAGTGGCGCAGATGTTTCGAGACAGTGACTGTTTAACGAAGAGACGCAGAATTTTCGAACGCCTCTTGAAAGGCCTGCGCCTCTTATTTGCAACTTTAAGGCGATGCCTTTGAATCTGAAATTTAGTATACCTCTTTCCACTTCATGTTCTCCTGATATATTGGCCAAAATCTGGCGAAAATGTTCAGAATGCACAAAATTGGGCTTTGTAATAGGAGAACATGCCGTCGAAAGAGATGGCACAAAGTACCGTCTCCGGAGAGCAAATCAAAGAGCGAGAAGTGGCGCAGGTGTTTCGAGACAGTGACTATTTAACGAAGAGACGCAGAATTTTCGAACGCCTCTTGTAAGGCCTGCGCCTCTTATTTGCAACTTTAAGGCGATGCCTTTGAAGCTGAAATTTAGTATACCTCTTTCCACTTCATGTTCTCCTGATATATTGGCCAAAATCTGGCGAAAATTGCGAAAATACACAAAATTGGGCTTTGTAACAGGAGAACATGCCGTCGAAAGAGATCGAACAAAGTAACGTCTCCGGAGAGCAAATCAAAGAGCGAGAAGTGGCGCAGGTGTTTCGAGACAGTGACTATTTAGCGAAGAGACGCAGAATTTTCGAACGCCTCTTGTAAGGCCTGCGCCTCTTATTTGCAACTTTAAGGCGATGCCTTTGAAGCTGAAATTTAGTATACCTCTTTCCACTTCATGTTCTCCTGATATATTGGCCAAAATCTGGCGAAAATTGCGAAAATACACAAAATTGGGCTTTGTAACAGGAGAACATGCCGTCGAAAGAGATCGAACAAAGTAACGTCTCCGGAGAGCAAATCAAAGAGCGAGAAGTGGCGCAGGTGTTTCGAGACAGTGACTGTTTCACGAAGAGACGCAGAATTTTCGAAAGCCTCTTGAAAGGCCTGCGCCTCTTATTTGCAACTTTAAGGCGATGCCTTTGAAGCTGAAATTTAGTATACCTCTTTCGACTTCATGTTCTCCTGATATATTGGCCAAAATCTGGCGAAAATTTTCAGAATGCACAGAATTGGGCTTTGTAACAGGAGAACATGCCGTCGAAAGAGATGGAACAAAGTAACGTCTCCGGAGAGTAAATCAAAGAGCGAGAAGTGGCGCAGATGTTTCGAGACAGTGACTGTTTAACGAAGAGACGCAGAATTTTCGAACGCCTCTTGAAAGGCCTGCGCCTCTTATTTGCAACTTTAAGGCGATGCCTTTGAATCTGAAATTTAGTATAGCTCTTTCCACTTCATGTTCTCCTGATATATTGGCCAAAATCTGGCGAAAATTTTCAGAATGCACAAAATTGGGCTTTGTAATAGGAGAACATGCCGTCGAAAGAGATGGCACAAAGTACCGTCTCCGGAGAGCAAATCAAAGAGCGAGAAGTGGCGCAGGTGTTTCGAGACAGTGACTATTTAACGAAGAGACGCAGAATTTTCGAACGCCTCTTGTAAGGCCTGCGCCTCTTATTTGCAACTTTAAGGCGATGCCTTTGAAGCTGAAATTTAGTATACCCCTTTCCACTTCATGTTCTCCTGATATATTGGCCAAAATCTGGCGAAAATTGCGAAAATACACAAAATTGGGCTTTGTAACAGGAGAACATGCCGTCGAAAGAGATGGAACAAAGTAACGTCTCCGGAGAGCAAATCAAAGGGCGAGAAGTGGCGCAGGTGTTTCGAGACAGTGACTATTTAACGAAGAGACGCAGAATTTTCGAACGCCTCTTGTAAGGCCTGCGCCTCTTATTTGCAACTTTAAGGCGATGCGTTTGAAGTTGAAATTTAGTATACCTCTTTCCACTTCATGTTCTCCTGATATATTGGCCAAAATCTGGCGAAAATTTCGAGAATACACAAAATTGTGCTATGTAACATGACAACATGCCGTCGAAAGAGATGGAACAAAGTAACGTCTCTGGAGAGCAAATCAAAGTGCGAGAAGTGGCGCAGGTGTTTCGAGACAGTGATTGTTTAACGAAGAGACGCAGAATTTTCGAACGCCTCTTGTAAGGCCTGCGCCTCTTATTTGCAACTTTAAGGCGATGCCTTTGAAGCTGAAATTTAGTATACCTCTTTCCACTTCATGTTCTCCTGATATATTGGCCAAAATCTGGCGAAAATTGCGAAAATACACAAAATTGGGCTTTGTAACAGGAGAACATGCCGTCGAAAGAGATGGCACAAAGTAACGTCTCCGGAGAGTAAATCAAAGAGCGAGAAGTGGCGCAGATTTTTCGAGGCAGTGACTGTTTAACGAAGAGACGCAGAATTTTCGAACGCCTCTTGAAAGGCCTGCGCCTCTGATTTGATACTTTTAAGCGATGCCTTTGAAGCTGAAATTTAGTATACCTCTTTCCACTTCATGTTCTCCTGATATATTGCCCAAAATCTAGCGAAAATTTTCAGAATGCACAAAATTGGACTTTGTAACAGGAGAACATGCCGTCGAAAGAGATGGCACAAAGTAATGTCTCCGGAGAGCAAATCAAAGAGCGAGAAGTGGCGCAGGTGTTTCGAGACAGTGATTGTTTAACAACGAGACGCAGAATTTTCGAACGCCTCTTGAAAGGCCTGCGCCTCTTATTTGCAACTTTAAGGCGATGCCTTTGAAGCTGAAATTTAGTATACCTCTTTCCACTTCATGTTCTCCTGATATATTGGCCAAAATCTGGCGAAAATTTTCAGAATGCACAAAATTGGGCTTTGTAACAGGAGAACATGCCGTCGAAAGAGATGGTACAAAGTATCGTCTCCGGAGAGCAAATCAAAGAGCGAGAAGTGGCGCAGATGTTTCGAGGCAGTGACTGTTTAACGAAGAGACGCAGAATTTTCGAACGCCTCTTGAAAGGCCTGCGCCTCTTATTTGCAACTTTAAGGCGATGCCTTTGAATCTGATATTTAGTATACCTCTTTCGACTTCATGTTCTCCTGATATATTGGCCAAAATCTGGCAAAAATTTTCAGAATGCACAAAATTGGGCTTTGTAATAGGAGAACATGCCGTCGAAAGAGATGGCACATAGTACCGTCTCCGGAGAGCAAATCAAAGAGCGAGAAGTGGCGCAGGTGTTTCGAGACAGTGACTATTTAACGAAGAGACGCAGAATTTTCGAACGCCTCTTGTAAGGCCTGCGCCTCTTATTTGCATCTTTAAGGCGATGCCTTTGAAGCTGAAATTTAGTATACCTCTTTCCACTTCATGTTCTCCTGATATATTGGCCAAAATCTGGCGAAAATTGCGAAAATACACAAAATTGGGCTTTGTAACAGGAGAACATGCCGTCGAAAGAGATGGAACAAAGTAACGTCTCCGGAGAGCAAATCAAAGAGCGAGAAGTGGCGCAGGTGTTTCGAGACAGTGACTGTTTCACGAAGAGACGCAGAATTTTCGAAAGCCTCTTGAAAGGCCTGCGCCTCTTATTTGCAACTTTAAGGCGATGCCTTTGAAGCTGAAATTTAGTATACCTCTTTCCACTTCATGTTCTCCTGATATATTGGCCAAAATCTGGCGAAAATGTTCAGAATGCACAAAATTGGGCTTTGTAATAGGAGAACATGCCGTCGAAAGAGATGGCACAAAGTACCGTCTCCGGAGAGCAAATCAAAGAGCGAGAAGTGGCGCAGGTGTTTCGAGACAGTGACTATTTAACGAAGAGACGCAGAATTTTCGAACGCCTCTTGTAAGGCCTGCGCCTCTTATTTGCAACTTTAAGGCGATGCCTTTGAAGCTGAAATTTAGTATACCTCTTTCCACTTCATGTTCTCCTGATATATTGGCCAAAATCTGGCGAAAATTGCGAAAAT
>NW_027487075.1:0-17855 GCF_050908995.1 Andrena cerasifolii | reverse complement strand
ATTTTTTAAACAAAATTTAAAATTTTTTTTTTATTTTTTATAAATTTTTTTTTTTAAAAAAAAATTCTATATTTTTTAATCTTTTCATTTTTTTTATTTTTTTTTTAAATTTAAAAAAAAATTTAAATTTTGTTATAATTTTTTAACAATTTCTTTTAAAAAAAAATTATTTATGTTTTTTAAATTTTTTTCTTAATTTTTTTAAAATTTTTTTAGTTTTTTTAAAAAAATTTTTTTTATTTATTTTTTTAATTTTTTTAAAAATTTTTTTAAAAAAATTGTTTTAATTTTTTAACAAATTTTTTTAAAAATTTTTTATATTTTTTTTTATTTTAATTTTTTTTTAATTTTCTTATAATTTTTTATTTTTTTTAAATTTTTTTAAATTTTTTAAAAATTTTTTTTAATTTTTTTTTTAAAAATTGTTGTAATTTTTTAACAAAATTTTAAATTTTTTTTTTAATTTTTTATAAAAATTTTTTTTTAAAAAATTCTATATTTTTTAATCTTTTCATTTTTTAAAAATTTTTTAAAATTTAAAAAAAAAAAATTTAAATTTTGTTTTAATTTTTTAACAATTTCTTTTAAAAAAATTTTATTTATGTTTTTTAAATTGTTTTCTTAATTTTTTTTTAAATTTTTAAAAATTAAAATTTTTTTTTTAATTTTGTTTTAATTTTTTAACAATTTCTTTTTAAAAAAATTTTATTTATGTTTTTTAAATTTTTTCTACATTTTTTAATTTTTTTCTTTTTTAAATTTTTTTTTAGTTTTAAAATTTTTTTTTTAATTTTTTTAAATTTTTAAATTTTTTTTAATTTTCTTATAATTTTTTCTATTTTTTATAAATTTTTTAAACTTTTTTAAAAAATTTTTAAAATTTTTTTTTAAAAAATTTGTTTTAATTTTTTAACAAAATTTTTTTAATTTTTTTTTTAATTTAAATTTTTTTTTAATTTTCTTATAATTTTTTTATTTTTTAAAATTTTTATTTGTTTATTTTTTTTATTTTTCTTCTAAATTTTTGTATATTTTTTTTATTTAAATATTTTTTATTTTAATTTTCTTATAATTTTTTTATTTTTTAAAAAATTTTTAAAATTTTTTTAAATTTTTTTCTTAAAAAAATTGTTTTAATTTTTTAACAAAATTTTTAAAAAAAATTTATTTTTTATAAAAAATTTTTTTTTTAAAAAAAAATTTCTATATTTTTTAATCTTTTCATTTTTAAAATTTTTTTTTTTTAAATTTAAAAAAAAAATTTTAAATTTTGTTTTAATTTTTCAACAATTTCTTTTAAAAAAAAATTATTTATGTTTTTTAAATTTTTTTCTTAATTTTTTTTTAATTTTTTTAGTTTTTTTTTAATTTTTTTATTTATTTTTTTAATTTTTTTAAAAAATTTTTTAAAAAATTTGTTTTAATTTTTTAACAAATTTTTTTAAAAATTTTTTTATTTTTTTTTTAATTTTAATTTTTTTTTTAATTTTCTTATAATTTTTTTATTTTTTTTAAATTTTTTATATTATTTAAATTTCTTTAAAAAATTTGTTTCAATTTTTTAACAAAACTTTTTATTTTTTTTTTATTTTCTTAAAACTTTTTTCTATATTTTTTAATTTTTTTTATTTTTAAATTTTTTTTCATTTTTTAAATTTTTTTTTAAATTTTTTTAAAAATTTTGTTTTAATTTTTTAACAAAATTTTAAAATTTTTTTTTTATTTTTTATAAAAAAAATTTTTATTTTTTTTTAAAGAAAATTTTCTATATTTTTTAATCTTTTCATTTTTTAAATTTTTTTTTTAAAATTTAAAAATTTTTTTTTTAAATTTTGTTTTAATTTTTTAACAATTTCTTTTAAAAAAATTTTATTTATGTTTATTAAATTTTTTTCTTAATTTTTTAAAAATTTTTTTAGTTTTTTAAAAAATTTTTTTTTACTTATTTTCTTAATTTTTTAAAAAATTTTTTTAAAAAATTTCTTTTATTTTTTTAACAAATTTTTTTAAAAATTTTTTTTATTTTTTTTTAATTTTAATTTTTTTTTAATTTTCTTATAATTTTTTTATTTTTTTTAAATTTTTTAAAATTTTTTAAATTTTTTAAAATTTTTTAAATTTTTTAAAATTTTTTAAAAATTTTTCTTAATTTTTTTTTTAAAATTTGTTTTAATTTTTTAACAAAATTTAAAAAATTTTTTTTTTAAAAAAATTCTATATTTTTTAATCTTTTCATTTTTTAATTTTTTTTTAAAATTTAAAAAAAAATTTTTAAATTTTGTTTTAATTTTTTAAAAATTTCTTTTAAAAAAATTTTATTTATGTTTTTTAAAATTTTTTCAATTTTAAAAATTTTTTTTTTAATTTGTAAATTTTTTTTTACTTTAAATTTTTTTCTTAATTTTTAAAAAGAAAAATTTTAAATATCTTTTCTTTAATTATTTTTTCATTTAAAATTTTTTTTTTAATTTTAAAAATTTTTTTTTAATTTTTTAAAATTTTTAATTTTTTTTTTTATTTTCTTATAATTTTTTTATTTTTTTTTTTAAATTTTTAAATTTTTTTTTAATTTTAAAATTTTTTTTTTAATTTTTAAAATTTTTTTTTTAATTTAAAAAAAATTTTTTTTTAAAAATTTGTTTTAATTTTTTAACAATTTTTTTTGTAATTTTTTTTATTTTTTTTTAAATTTTTTTCTATATTTTTTAATTTTTTCATTTTTTAAATTTTTCTTTCATTTTTTTTAAATTTTTTTAAAAAACTTTTTAAAATTTTTTTAAAATTTTTATTTGTTTATGTTTTTTATTTTTCTTCTAAATTTTTGTACACTTTTTTTATTTAAAATTTTTTTTGTATTTAAATTTTTTTATTTTAATTTTTTTAAATTTTTAAAAAAATTTTTTTGTTTTTTTAATTTTTTTTATTTTTTTATTAATTTTTTTAAGTTTTTTAAAAAAATTTAAAATTTTTTTTTTAATTTTTAATTTTTTTTTAATTTTCTTATAATTTTTTTTTTTTTTTTAAATTTTTTAATATTATTTAAATTTTTCTTAAAAAAATTGTTTCAATTTTTTAACAAAACTTTTTAATTTTTTTTTATTTTTTTAAAACTTTTTTCTATATTTTTTAATTTTTTTTATTTTTAAATTTTTTTTTCATTTTTTAAATTTTTTTTTTAAATTTTTTTAAAAATTTTGTTTTAATTTTTTAACAAAATTTTTTAATTTTTTTTTAATTTTTTTAAATTTTTTTAATTTTTAAATTTTTTTTTTACTTTTAAAAATTTTTTTCTTAATTTTTAAAAAAAATTTAAATTTCTTTTCTTTAATTATTTTTTCATTTTAAAATTTTTTTCTTAATTTTTAAAATTTTTTTTTTAATTTTTTTAAATTTTTAATTTTTTTCTTAATTTTTAAAATTTTTTTTTTAATTTTTTTAAATTTTTAAATTTTTTTTTAATTTTCTTATAATTTTTTATTTTTTTTAATTTTTAAATTTTTTTTAATTTTTTAATTTTTTTTTAAAAAACTTGTTTTAATTTTTTAACTAAATTTTTTTTTAATTTTTAATTTTTTTTTAATTTTCTTATAATTTTTTTATTTTTTTTAAATTTTTTAATATTATTTAAATTTTTCTTAAAAAAATTGTTTCAATTTTTTAACAAAACTTTTTAATTTTTTTTTATTTTTTTAAGACTTTTTTCTATATTTTTTAATTTTTTTAATTTTTTTAAATTTTTTTTCATTTTTTTTAAATTTTTTAAAAAACTTTTTTTCATTTTTTAAAAATGTTTTTCATTTTTTTTAAATTTTTTAAAAAAATATTTTTTTATTTTTTTTATTTTTTAAATTTTTATTTGTTTATTTTTTTATTTTTCTTCTAAATTTTTGTACACTTTTTTTATTTAAATTTTTTTTGTATTCGAATTTTTTTATTTTAATTTTCTTATAATTTTTTTATTTTTTAAAAAAATTTTAAATTTTTTTTAAGAAATTGTTTTAATTTTTTAACAAAATTTTAAAATTTTTTTTTTATTTTTTATAAATTTTTTTTTTAAAAAAAAATTCTATATTTTTTAATCTTTTCATTTTTTTAATTTTTTTTTTAAATTTAAAAAAAAATTTAAATTTTGTTTTAATTTTTTAACAATTTCTTTTAAAAAAAATTTATTTATGTTTTTTAAATTTTTTTCTTAATTTTTTTTAAAACTTTTTTAGTTTTTTTAAAAAAAAATTTTTTTATTTATTTTTTTAATTTTTTTAAAAATTTTTTTAAAAAAATTGTTTTAATTTTTTAACAAATTTTTTTAAAAATTTTTTATATTTTTTTTTAATTTTAATTTTTTTTTTAATTTTCTTATAATTTTTTATTTTTTTTAAATTTTTTAAAATTTAAAAAATTTTTTTTTTTAAATATTGTTTAAATTTTTTAACAATTTCTTTTTAAAAAAATTTTATTTATGTTTTTTAAATTTTTTTCTTAATTTTTTTAAACATTTTTTAGTTTTTTTAAAAATTTTTTTTACTTATTTTCTTAATTTTTTAAAAAAAATTTTTAAAAAATTTGTTTTATTTTTTTAACAAATTTTTTTAAAATTTTTTTTTATTTTTTTTTAATTTTAATTTTTTTTTAATTTTCTCATAATTTTTTTATTTTTTTAAATTTTTTAAAATTTTTTAAAAATTTTTCTTAATTTTTTTTTTAAAATTTGTTTTAATTTTTTAACAAAATTTTTAAAAAAAATTCTATATTTTTTAAACTTTTCATTTTTTAAATTTTTTTTAAAATTTTTTCAATTTTAAATTTTTTTTTTAATTTTTAAATTTTTTTTTACTTTAAAATTTTTTTTCTTAATTTTTAAAAAGAAAAATTTTAAATATCTTTTCTTTAATCATTTTTTCATTTAAAATTTTTTTTTTTAATTTTTAAATTTTTTTTTTAATTTTTAAATTTTTTTTAATTTTTAAAATTTTTTTAAAACTTTTTAAATTTTTTTTTATTTTTTAAAATTTTTATTTGTTTATGTTTTTTATTTTTCTTCTAAATTTTGTATATTTTTTTTATTTAAAATTTTTTTTGTATTTAAATTTTTTTATTTTAATTTTTTAAAATTTTTAAAAAAAATTTTTTGTTTTTTTAAATTTTTTATTTTTTATTAATTTTTTTAAGTTTTTTAAAAAATTTTTAAATTTTTTTTTAATTTTTAATTTTTTTTTTAATTTTCTTATAATTTTTTTATTTTTTTTTTAATTTTTTAAATTTTTTTTTAATTTTTTAAATTTTTTTTAATTTTCTTATAATTTTTTTTAAATTTTTAATAGTTTTTCTAAAATTTAAAATTTTTTTTAAAATATTGTTTTAATTTTATAACAATTTCTTTTTAAAAAAATTTTATTTATGTTTTTTAAATTTTTTCTACATTTTTTAATTTTTTTCTTTTTAAAATTTTTTTTATTTTTTAAAATTTTTATTTGTTTATGTTTTTATTTTTCTTCTAAATTTTTGTATATTTTTTTTATTTAAAATTTTTTTTGTATTTAAATTTTTTTATTTTAATTTTTTAAAATTTTTAAAAAAAATTTTTGTTTTTTAAATTTTTTTATTTTTTTATTAATTTTTTTAAGTTTTTTAAAAAATTTTTAATTTTTTTTTTTAATTTTTAATTTTTTTTAATTTTCTTATAATTTTTTCATTTTCTTTTAAATTTTTTTAAAATTTTTATTTGTTTATTTTTTTTATTTTTTATTTTTCTTTTAATTTTTTGTATATTTTTTTATTAATTTTTTTTTGTATTTTAAATTTTTTTATTTTAAATTTTTTTATATATTTTTTTAAATTTAAAAAAAATTTAATTTTTTTTAAATTTCCACTTTAATTTTTAATTTTTTTTTAATTTTCTTAACTTTATTTTTTTAAATTTAAATATTTTTCATTTTTTTTTAATTTTTTAAAAACGTTTTGAATTTTTTTTTATTTTTAAAATTTTTATTTGTTTATTTTTTTTATTTTTCTTCTAAATTTTTGTATACTTTTTTTATTTAATTTTTTTTTGTATTCAAATTTTTTTATTTTAATTTTCTTATAATTTTTTTATTTTTTAAAAAAAATTTTAAATTTTTTTTTAAAAAATTGTTTTAATTTTTTAACAAATTTTAAAATTTTTTTTTTATTTTTTATATATTTTTTTTTTTTAAAAAAAATTCTATATTTTTTAATCTTTTCATTTTTTTATTTTTTTTTAAATTTAAAAAAAATTTAAATTTGTTATAATTTTTTAACAATTTCTTTTTAAAAAAAATTTATTTATGTTTTTTAAATTTTTTTCTTAATTTTTTTAAAATTTTTTTAGTTTTTTTAAAAAAATTTTTTATTTTTTTTATTTTTTTAAATTTTTATTTGTTTATTTTTTTATTTTTCTTCTAAATTTTTGTACACTTTTTTTATTTAAATTTTTTTGTATTCAAATTTTTTTATTTTAATTTTCTTATAATTTTTTTATTTTTTAAAAAAAATTTTAAATTTTTTTTAAAAAATTGTTTTAATTTTTTAACAAAATTTTTAAATTTTTTTTTTATTTTTTATAAATTTTTTTTTTAAAAAAAAATTCTATATTTTTTAATCTTTTCATTTTTTTAATTTTTTTTTTAAATTTGAAAAAAAAATTTAAATTTTGTTTTAATTTTTTAACAATTTCTTTTTAAAAAAATTTATTTATGTTTTTTTAAATTTTTTTCTTAATTTTTTTAAAATTTTTTTTAGTTTTTTAAAAAAAATTTTTTTTATTTATTTTTTTAATTTTTTTAAAAATTTTTTTAAAAAAATTGTTTTAATTTTTTAACAAATTTTTTTAAAAATTTTTTATATTTTTTTTTAATTTTAATTTTTTTTTAATTTTCTTATAATTTTTTATTTTTTTTAAATTTTTTAAAATTTAAAAAAAAATTTTTTTTAAATATTGTTTTAATTTTTTAACAATTTCTTTTAAAAAAAAATTTATTTATGTTTTTTAAATTTTTTTCTTAATTTTTTTAAAAATTTTTTAGTTTTTTAAAAAAAATTTTTTTTATTTATTTTTTTAATTTTTTTAAAAATTTTTTTAAAAAAATTGTTTTAATTTTTTAACAAATTTTTTTAAAAATTTTTTATATTTTTTTTTAATTTTAATTTTTTTTTAATTTTCTTATAATTTTTTATTTTTTTAAATTTTTTAAATTTAAAAAATTTTTTTTTTTAAATATTGTTTTAATTTTTTAACAATTTCTTTTTAAAAAAATTTTATTTATGTTTTTTAAATTTTTTTCTTAATTTTTTTAAAAATTTTTTAGTTTTTTTAAATTTTTTTTTTACTTATTTTCTTAATTTTTTAAAAATTTTTTTGAAAAATTTGTTTTATTTTTTTAACAAATTTTTTTTAAATTTTTTTTTATTTTCTTTAATTTTAATTTTTTTTTAATTTTCTCATAATTTTTTTATTTTTTAAATTTTTTAAAATTTTTTAAAAATTTTTCTTAATTTTTTTTTTAAAATTTGTTTTAATTTTTTAACAAAATTTTTAAAAAAAAATCTATATTTTTTAAACTTTCATTTTTAAAATTTTTTTAAAAATTTTTTTCAATTTTAAATTTTTTTTTTTAATTTTTAAATTTTTTTTTTACTTTAAAATTTTTTTTTCTTAATTTTTAAAAAGAAAAATTTTAAATATCTTTTCTTTAATTATTTTTCATTTAAAATTTTTTTTTTAATTTTTAAATTTTTTTTTAATTTTTAAATTTTTTTTTTAATTTTTAAATTTTTTTAAAAAACTTTTTAAATTTTTTTTATTTTTTAAAATTTTTATTTGTTTATGTTTTTTATTTTTCTTCTAAATTTTTGTATATTTTTTTTATTTAAAATTTTTTTTGTATTTAAATTTTTTTATTTTAATTTTTTAAAATTTTTAAAAAAAATTTTTTGTTTTTTTAAATTTTTTTATTTTTTATTAATTTTTTTAAGTTTTTTAAAAATTTTTTAAATTTTTTTTTTAATTTTTAATTTTTTTTTTAATTTTCTTAAAATTTTTTTATTTTTTTTTTAATTTTTTAAATTTTTTTTTTAATTTTTTAAATTTTTTTTTTAATTTTCTTATATTTTTTTTAAATTTTTAATAGTTTTTCTAAAATTTAAAATTTTTTTTAAATATTGTTTTAATTTTATAACAATTTCTTTTTAAAAAAATTTTATTTATGTTTTTTAAATTTTTTCTACATTTTTTAATTTTTTTCTTTTTTAAATTTTTTTTTAGTTTTAAAATTTTTTTTTTAATTTTTTAAATTTAAATTTTTTTTAATTTTCTTGTAATTTTTTTATTTTTAAAATTTTTTTTTAATTTTCTTATAATTTTTTTATTTTTTAAATTTTTTTAAATTTTTTAAAATTTTTTTAAAAAAATTGTTTTAATTTTTTAACAAAATTTTTTAAAATTTTTTTTATTTTTTATAAAAATTTTTTTATTTTTTTTAAAGAAATTTTCTATATTCTTTAATTTTTTTCATTTTTTTTTAAATTTTTTTTAAAATTTTTATTTGTTTATTTTTTTTATTTTTTATTTTTCTTTTAATTTTTTGTATATTTTTTTATTAATTTTTTTTGTATTTAAATTTTTTTTTTTTAATTTTTTATATATTTTTTTAAATTTAAAAAAAATTTAATTTTTTTTAAATTTTCCACTTTAATTTTTAATTTTTTTTAATTTTCTTAACTTTAATTTTTTTAAATTTAAATATTTTTCATTTTTTTTTAATTTTTTAAAAAACGTTTTGAAAATTTTTTTTATTTTTAAAATTTTTTATTTGTTTATTTTTTTTATTTTTCTTCTAAATTTTTGTATACTTTTTTTATTTAATCTTTTTTTTGTATTCAATTTTTTTATTTTAATTTCTTATAATTTTTTATTTTTTAAAAAAAATTTAAATTTTTTTTAAAAAATTGTTTTAATTTTTTAACAAAATTTTTAAATTTTTTTTTTATTTTTTATAAATTTTTTTTAAAAAAATTCTATATTTTTAATCTTTTCATTTTTTTATTTTTTTTTTAAATTTAAAAAAAATTTAAATTTTGTTATAATTTTTTAACAATTTCTTTTAAAAAAAATTTATTTATGTTTTTTAAATTTTTTTCTTAATTTTTTTAAAATTTTTTTAGTTTTTTTAAAAAAAATTTTTTATTTTTTTTATTTTTTTAAATTTTTATTTGTTTATTTTTTTATTTTTCTTCTAAATTTTTGTACACTTTTTTTATTTTTGTATTCAAATTTTTTTATTTTAATTTTCTTATAATTTTTTTATTTTTTAAAAAAAATTTTTAATTTTTTTTAAAAAATTGTTTTAATTTTTTAACAAAATTTTTAAATTTTTTTTTTATTTTTTATAAATTTTTTTTTTTAAAAAAAATTCTATATTTTTTAATCTTTTCATTTTTTTAATTTTTTTTTTAAATTTAAAAAAAAATTTAATTTTTGTTTTAATTTTTTAACAATTTCTTTTAAAAAAAATTTATTTATGTTTTTTAAATTTTTTTCTTAATTTTTTTAAAAATTTTCTAGTTTTTTTAAAAAAAATTTTTTTTATTTATTTTTTTAATTTTTTTAAAAATTTTTTTAAAAAAATTGTTTTAATTTTTTAACAAATTTTTTTTAAAAATTTTTTATATTTTTTTTTAATTTTAATTTTTTTTTAATTTTCTTATAATTTTTTATTTTTTTTAAATTTTTTAAAATTTAAAAAATTTTTTTTTTTAAATATTGTTTTAATTTTTTAACAATTTCTTTTTAAAAAAATTTTATTTATGTTTTTTAAATTTTTTTCTTAATTTTTTTAAAAATTTTTTAGTTTTTTTAAAAATTTTTTTTTACTTATTTTCTTAATTTTTTAAAATTTTTTTTTAAAAAATTTGTTTTATTTTTTTAACAAATTTTTTTTAAATTTTTTTTTATTTTCTTTTAATTTTAATTTTTTTTTAATTTTCTCATAATTTTTTTATTTTTTTAAATTTTTTAAAATTTTTTAAAAATTTTTCTTAATTTTTTTTTTAAAATTTGTTTTAATTTTTTAACAAAATTTTTAAAAAAAATTCTATATTTTTTAAACTTTTCATTTTTTAAATTTTTTTTAAAATTTTTTTCAATTTAAAATTTTTTTTTTTAATTTTTAAATTTTTTTTTTACTTTAAAATTTTTTTTTCTTAATTTTTAAAAAGAAAAATTTTAAATATCTTTTCTTTAATTATTTTTTCATTTAAAATTTTTGTTTTTAATTTTTAAATTTTTTTTTTAATTTTTAAATTTTTTTTTTAATTTTTAAAATTTTTTTAAAAAACTTTTTAAAATTTTTTTTATTTTTTAAAATTTTTATTTGTTTATGTTTTTTATTTTTCTTCTAAATTTTTGTATATTTTTTTTATTTAAAATTTTTTTTGTATTTAAATTTTTTTATTTTAATTTTTTAAAATTTTTAAAAAAAATTTTTTGTTTTTTAAATTTTTTTATTTTTTTATTAATTTTTTTAAGTTTTTTAAAAAATTTTTAAATTTTTTTTTTAATTTTTAATTTTTTTTTTAATTTTCTTATAATTTTTTTATTTTTTTTTTAATTTTTTAAATTTTTTTTTTAATTTTTTAAATTTTTTTTTTAATTTTCTTATAATTTTTTTTAAATTTTTAATAGTTTTTCTAAAATTTAAATTTTTTTTTAAATATTGTTTTAATTTTATAACAATATCTTTTTAAAAAAATTTTATTTATGTTTTTTAAATTTTTTCTACATTTTTTAATTTTTTTCTTTTTTAAATTTTTTTTTAGTTTTAAAATTTTTTTTTTAATTTTTTTAAATTTAAATTTTTTTTAATTTTCTTGTAATTTTTTTATTTTTAAATTTTTTTTTAATTTTCTTATAATTTTTTTATTTTTTAAATTTTTTTTAAATTTTTTTAAAATTTTTTTAAAAAAATTGTTTTAATTTTTTAACAAAATTTTTTAAAATTTTTTTTATTTTTTATAAATTTTTTTTTTTTAAAAAAAATTCCATATTTTTTAATCTTTTCATTTTTTTATTTTTTTTTTTAAATTTAAAAAAAAATTTAAATTTTGTTTTAATTTTTTAACAATTTCTTTTAAAAAAAATTTATTTATGTTTTTTAAATTTTTTTCTTAATTTTTTTTAAATTTTTTTAGTTTTTTTAAAAAAAATTTTTTTTATTTATTTTTTTAATTTTTTTAAAAATTTTTTTTAAAAAATTGTTTTAATTTTTTAACAAATTTTTTTAAAAATTTTTTATATTTTTTTTTAATTTTAATTTTTTTTTAATTTTCTTATAATTTTTTATTTTTTTTAAATTTTTTAAAATTTTTTAAAATTTTTTTTTAATTTTTTTTTTAAAAATTGTTGTAATTTTTTAACAAAATTTTAAATTTTTTTTTTAATTTTTTATAAAAAATTTTTTTTAAAAAATTCTATATTTTTTAATCTTTTCATTTTTTTTAAATTTTTTTAAAATTTAAAAAAAAATTTTAAATTTTGTTTTAATTTTTTAACAATTTCTTTTAAAAAAATTTTATTTATGTTTTTTAAATTGTTTTCTTAATTTTTTTTAAATTTTTAAAAATTAAAATTTTTTTTTAATTTTGTTTTAATTTTTTAACAATTTCTTTTTAAAAAAATTTTATTTATGTTTTTTAAATTTTTTCTACATTTTTTAATTTTTTTTCTTTTTTAAATTTTTTTTTAGTTTTAAAATTTTTTTTTTAATTTTTTTAAATTTAAATTTTTTTTAATTTTCTTGTAATTTTTTTATTTTTAAAATTTTTTTTTAATTTTCTTATAATTTTTTTATTTTTTAAATTTTTTTTAAATTTTTTTAAAAAAATTGTTTTAATTTTTTAACAAAATTTTTTTAAATTTTTTTTATTTTTTATAAAAATTTTTTTATTTTTTTTTAAAGAAAATTTTCTATATTCTTTAATTTTTTTCATTTTTTTTTAAATTTTTTTAAAATTTTTATTTGTTTATTTTTTTTATTTTTTATTTTTCTTTTAATTTTTTGTATATTTTTTTATTAATTTTTTTTTTGTATTTTAAATTTTTTTATTTTAATTTTTTTATATATTTTTTTAAATTTAAAAAAAAATTTAATTTTTTTTAAATTTTCCACTTTAATTTTTAATTTTTTTTAATTTTCTTAACTTTAATTTTTTTAAATTTAAATATTTTTCATTTTTTTAAATTTTTTAAAAAACGTTTTGAAATTTTTTTTTATTTTTAAAATTTTTTATTTGTTTATTTTTTTTATTTTTCTTCTAAATTTTTGTATACTTTTTTTATTTAATTTTTTTTTTGTATTCAAATTTTTTTATTTTAATTTTTTTATATATTTTTTTAAATTTAAAAAAAAATTTAATTTTTTTAAATTTTCCACTTTAATTTTTAATTTTTTTTAATTTTCTTAACTTTAATTTTTTTAAATTTAAATATTTTTCATTTTTTTAAATTTTTAAAAAACGTTTTGAAATTTTTTTTTATTTTTAAAATTTTTTATTTGTTTATTTTTTTTATTTTTCTTCTAAATTTTTGTATACTTTTTTTATTTCATTTTTTTTTTGTATTCAAATTTTTTTATTTTAATTTTCTTATAATTTTTTTATTTTTTAAAAAAAAATTTAAATTTTTTTTAAAAAATTGTTTTAATTTTTTAACAAAATTTTTAAATTTTTTTTTTATTTTTTATGAATTTTTTTTTTTTAAAAAAAAATTCTATATTTTTTAATCTTTTCATTTTTTTATTTTTTTTTTAAATTTAAAAAAAAATTTAAATTTTGTTTTAATTTTTTAACAATTTCTTTTAAAAAAAATTTATTTATGTTTTTTAAATTTTTTTCTTAATTTTTTTAAAATTTTTTTAGTTTTTTTAAAAAAAATTTTTTTTATTTATTTTTTTAATTTTTTAAAAATTTTTTTAAAAAAATTGTTTTAATTTTTTAACAAATTTTTTAAAAATTTTTTATATTTTTTTTAATTTTAATTTTTTTTTAATTTTCTTATAATTTTTTTATTTTTTTTAAATATTTAAAAAATTTGTTTTAATTTTTAACAATTTTTAAAAAATTTTTTTTTTTTAAAAAAAAATTTGTTTTTATTTTTTTTTAATTTTTTTTATTTTTTAACAATTTCTTTTTAAAAAATTTTATTTGTGTTTTTAAAATTTTTTCTAAATTTTTTTCAATTTTTAAATTTTTTTTTTAATTTTTAATTTTTTTTTTTACTTTTAAAAAATTTTTTCTTAAATTTTTTTAAAAAAAATTTTAAATTTCTTTTCTTTAATTATTTTTTCATTTAAAAATTTTTTTTTAATTTTTAAAATTTTTTTTTAATTTTTTTAAATTTTTTAATTTTTTTTTTAATTTTCTTATAATTTTTTCTATTTTTTATAAATTTTTTAAACTTTTTTTAAAATTTTTTAAAATTTTTTTTTAAAATTTAAAAAAAAAATTTTAAATTTTGTTTTAATTTTTTAACAATTTCTTTTAAAAAAAATTTATTTATGTTTTTTAAATTTTTTTTCTTAATTTTTTTTAATTTTTTTAGTTTTTTTAAAATTTTTTTCTTATTTTTTTTTAATTTTAATTTTTTTTAAATTTTAAACTTTTTAAAAAATTTTTAAATTTTTTTTTAAAAAATTTGTTTTAATTTTTTAACAAAATTTTTTTAATTTTTTTTTAATTTAAATTTTTTCAATTTTCTTATAATTTTTTATTTTTTAAAATTTTTATTTGTATATTTTTTTTATTTTTCTTCTAAATTTTTGTATATTTTTTTTATTTAAATATTTTTTATTTTAATTTTCTTATAATTTTTTTATTTTTTAAAAATTTTTTTAAATTTTTTTAAATTTTTTTCTTAAAAAAAATTGTTTTAATTTTTTAACAAAATTTTTTAAAAAAAATTTTTATTTTTTATAAAAAATTTTTTTTTTAAAAAAAAATTTTTATATTTTTTAATTTTTTTTTTAAATTTAAAATTTTTTTTAAATTTTGTTTTAATTTTTTAACAATTTCTTTTAAAAAAAATTTATTTATGTTTTTTAAATTTTTTTCTTAATTTTTTTAAAATTTTTTTAGTTTTTTTAAAAAAAATTTTTTTATTTTTTTTTATTTTTTTAAATTTTTATTTGTTTATTTTTTTATTTTTCTTCTAAATTTTTGTACACTTTTTTTATTTAAATTTTTTTGTATTCAAATTTTTTTATTTTAATTTTCTTATAATTTTTTTATTTTTTAAAAAAAATTTTTAATTTTTTTTAAAAAATTGTTTTAATTTTTTAACAAAAATTTTTAAATTTTTTTTTTATTTTTTATAAATTTTTTTTTTTAAAAAAAATTCTATATTTCTTAATCTTTTCATTTTTTAATTTTTTTTTTAAATTTAAAAAAAAATTTAAATTTTGTTTTAATTTTTTAACAATTTCTTTTAAAAAAAATTTATTTATGTTTTTTAAATTTTTTTCTTAATTTTTTAAAAATTTTTTAGTTTTTTTAAAAAAAATTTTTTTATTTATTTTTTTAATTTTTTTAAAAATTTTTTTAAAAAAATTGTTTTAATTTTTTAACAAATTTTTTAAAAATTTTTTATATTTTTTTTTAATTTTAATTTTTTTTTAATTTTCTTATAATTTTTTATTTTTTTTAAATTTTTTAAAATTTTTTAAAATTTTTTTTTAATTTTTTTTTTAAAAATTGTTGTAATTTTTTAACAAAATTTTAAATTTTTTTTTTAATTTTTTATAAAAAATTTTTTTTAAAAAATTCTATATTTTTTAATCTTTTCATTTTTTTTAAATTTTTTTAAAATTTAAAAAAAAAATTTTAAATTTTGTTTTAATTTTTAACAATTTCTTTTAAAAAAATTTTATTTATGTTTTTTAAATTGTTTTCTTAATTTTTTTTTAAATTTTTAAAAATTAAAATTTTTTTTTAAATTTTTTTAATTTTTTAACAATTTCTTTTTAAAAAAATTTTATTTATGTTTTTTAAATTTTTTCTACATTTTTTAATTTTTTTCTTTTTTAAATTTTTTTTTAGTTTTAAAATTTTTTTTAAATTTTTTTAAATTTAAATTTTTTTTAATTTTCTAGTAATTTTTTTATTTTTAAAATTTTTTTTAATTTTCTTATAATTTTTTTATTTTTTAAATTTTTTTTAAATTTTTTTTAAATTTTTTTAAAAAAATTGTTTTAATTTTTTAACAAAATTTTTTAAAATTTTTTTATTTTTTATAAAAATTTTTTTATTTTTTTTTAAAGAAAATTTTCTATATTCTTTAATTTTTTTCATTTTTTTAAAATTTTTTAAAATTTTTATTTGTTTATTTTTTTTATTTTTTATTTTTCTTTTAATTTTTTGTATATTTTTTTATTAATTTTTTTTTGTATTTTAAATTTTTTTATTTTAATTTTTTTATATATTTTTTTTAAATTTAAAAAAAATTTAATTTTTTTTAAATTTTCCACTTTAATTTTTAATTTTTTTTAATTTTCTTAACTTTAATTTTTTTAAATTTAAATATTTTTCATTTTTTTAAATTTTTTAAAAAACGTTTTGAAATTTTTTTTATTTTTAAAATTTTTTATTTGTTTATTTTTTTTATTTTTCTTCTAAATTTTTGTATACTTTTTTTATTTAATTTTTTTTTTTGTATTCAAATTTTTTTATTTTAATTTTCTTATAATTTTTTTATTTTTTAAAAAAATTTTAAATTTTTTTTAAAAAATTGTTTTAATTTTTTAACAAAATTTTAAAATTTTTTTTTATTTTTTATAAATTTTTTTTTTTAAAAAAAATTCTATATTTTTTAATCTTTTCATTTTTTTATTTTTTTTTTAAATTTAAAAAAAAATTTAAATTTTGTTTTAATTTTTTAACAATTTCTTTTAAAAAAAATTTATTTATGTTTTTTAAATTTTTTTCTTAATTTTTTAAAAATTTTTTTAGTTTTTTTAAAAAAAATTTTTTTTATTTATTTTTTTAATTTTTTTAAATTTTTTTTTAAAAAAATTGTTTTAATTTTTTAACAAATTTTTTTAAAAATTTTTTATATTTTTTTTTAATTTTAATTTTTTTTTAATTTTCTTATAATTTTTTTATTTTTTTTAAATTTTTAAAAAATTTGTTTTAATTTTTAACAATTTTTAAAAAATTTTTTTTTTTTTAAAAAAATTTGTTTTTATTTTTTTTTAATTTTTTTTTATTTTTTAACAATTTCTTTTTAAAAAAATTTTATTTGTGTTTTTAAAATTTTTTTCTAAATTTTTTTCAATTTTTAAATTTTTTTTTTAATTTTTAATTTTTTTTTTACTTTTAAAAATTTTTTCTTAAATTTTTTTAAAAAAAATTTTAAATTTCTTTTCTTTAATTATTTTTTCATTTAAAAATTTTTTTTTTAATTTTTAAAATTTTTTTTAATTTTTTAAATTTTTTAATTTTTTTTTTAATTTTCTTATAATTTTTTCTATTTTTTATAAATTTTTTAAACTTTTTTTAAAATTTTTTAAAATTTTTTTTTAAAATTTAAAAAAAAAATTTTAAATTTTGTTTTAATTTTTTAACAATTTCTTTTAAAAAAAATTTATTTATGTTTTTTAAATTTTTTTCTTAATTTTTTTTAATTTTTTTAGTTTTTTTAAAATTTTTTTCTTATTTTTTTTTAATTTTAATTTTTTTTAAATTTTTAAACTTTTTTAAAAAATTTTTAAATTTTTTTTTAAAAAATTTGTTTTAATTTTTTAACAAAATTTTTTTAATTTTTTTTTAATTTAAATTTTTTTCAATTTTCTTATAATTTTTTTATTTTTTAAAATTTTTATTTGTATATTTTTTTATTTTTCTTCTAAATTTTTGTATATTTTTTTTATTTAAATATTTTTTATTTTAATTTTCTTATAATTTTTTTATTTTTTAAAAATTTTTTTAAATTTTTTTTAATTTTTTTCTTAAAAAAAATTGTTTTAATTTTTTAACAAAATTTTTTAAAAAAAATTTTTATTTTTTATAAAAAATTTTTTTTTTAAAAAAAAATTTTTATATTTTTTAATTTTTTTTTTAAATTTTAAATTTTTTTTTAAATTTTGTTTTAATTTTTTAACAATTTCTTTTAAAAAAAATTTATTTATGTTTTTTAAATTTTTTTCTTAATTTTTTTAAAATTTTTTTAGTTTTTTTAAAAAAAATTTTTTATTTTTTTTTATTTTTTTAAATTTTTATTTGTTTATTTTTTTATTTTTCTTCTAAATTTTTGTACACTTTTTTTATTTAAATTTTTTTGTATTCAAATTTTTTTATTTTAATTTTCTTATAATTTTTTTATTTTTTTAAAAAAAATTTTTAATTTTTTTTAAAAAATTGTTTTAATTTTTTAACAAAATTTTTAAATTTTTTTTTTATTTTTTATAAATTTTTTTTTTTAAAAAAAATTCTATATTTCTTAATCTTTTCATTTTTTTAATTTTTTTTTTAAATTTAAAAAAAAATTTAAATTTGTTTTAATTTTTTAACAATTTCTTTTAAAAAAATTTATTTATGTTTTTTAAATTTTTTTCTTAATTTTTTTAAAAAATTTTTAGTTTTTTTAAAAAAAATTTTTTTTATTTATTTTTTTAATTTTTTTAAAAATTTTTTTAAAAAAATTGTTTTAATTTTTTAACAAATTTTTTTAAAAATTTTTTATATTTTTTTTTAATTTTAATTTTTTTTTAATTTTCTTATAATTTTTTATTTTTTTTAAATTTTTTAAAATTTTTTAAAATTTTTTTTAATTTTTTTTTTAAAAATTGTTG
>NW_027487074.1:12500-17859 GCF_050908995.1 Andrena cerasifolii | reverse complement strand
TTGACCGATTGACCGACTGACCGACTGACCGACCGACTGACCGACCGACCGACCGACCGACCGACCGACCGACCGAACGACGGACTGACTGACCGACTGACCGACTGACCGACCGACCTACCGACCGACCGACCGACCGACCGACCGACCGACCGACCATCCGACCGACCGAACGACCTACCGACCGACCGAACGACCTACCGACTGACCGACTGACCGACCGACTGACCGACCGACCGACCGACCGACCGACCGACCGACTGACCGAACGACTGACGGACTGACTGACCGACTGACCGACCGACTGACCGACTGACCGACTGACCGACCGACTGACTGACCGACCGACCGACCGACCGACCGACCGACCGACTGACTGACCGACTGACCGACTGACCGACAGAACGACCGACCGACCGACCGACCGACTGACGGACTGACTGACCGACTGACCGACCGACTGAACGACTGACTGACTGACTGACTGACTGACTGACTGACTGACTGACTGACTGACTGACTGACTGACTGACTGACTGACTGACTGACTGACTGACTGACTGACTGACTGACTGACTGACTGACTGACTGACTGACGGGACTGACCGACCGACTGACCGACTGGCAGACCGATTGACCGACTGACCGACCGACTGACCGACTGACCGACTGACCGACCGACTGACTGACTGACCGACCGACCGACCGACTGACCGATCGACCGACCGACTGACCGACCGAACGACCGACTGACTGACCGACCGAATGACCGACCGACTGACCGACTAACCGACTGACCGACCGACTGACTGACCGACCGACCGACCGACCGACCGACCGACCGACCGACCAACTGACCGACTGACCGACCGACCGACCGACCGACCGACTGACCGACCGACTGACGGACTGACTGACCGACCGACCGACCGACTGACCGACTGACCGACCGACTGACGGACTGACTGACCGATCGACCGACCGACTGACCGACCGAACGACGGACTGACTGATCGACTGACCGACTGACCGACCGACTGACTGACCGACCGACCGACCGACCGACCAACTGACCGACTGACCGACCGACCGACCGACCGACCGACCGACCGACCGTCTGACCGACCGACTGACCGATCGACCGACCGACTGACCGACCGAACGACGGACTGACTGATCGACCGACCGACCGACCGACCGACCGACCGTCTGACCGACCGACTGACCGACTGACCGACGGACTGACCGACCGACCGACTGACCGACCGACCGACCGACCGACCGACCGACCGACCGAACGACGGACTGACTGACCGACTGACCGACTGACCGACCGACCGACCGACCGACCGACCGACCGACCGACCGACCAACCGACCGACCGACCGACCGACCGACCGACCGACCGAACGACCGACCGACCGACCGACCGCCCGACCGACTGACCGATTGACCGATTGACCGACTGACCGACTGACCGACCGACTGACCGACCGACCGACCGACCGACCGACCGACCGACCGAACGACGGACTGACTGACCGACTGACCGACTGACCGACCGACCTACCGACCGACCGACCGACCGACCGACCGACCGACCGACCATCCGACCGACCGAACGACCTACCGACCGACCGAACGACCTACCGACTGACCGACTGACCGACCGACTGACCGACCGACCGACCGACCGACCGACCGACCGACCGACTGACCGAACGACTGACGGACTGACTGACCGACTGACCGACCGACTGACCGACTGACCGACTGACCGACCGACTGACTGACCGACCGACCGACCGACCGACCGACCGACCGACTGACTGACCGACTGACCGACTGACCGACAGAACGACCGACCGACCGACCGACTGACGGACTGACTGACCGACTGACCGACCCGACTGAACGACTGACTGACTGACTGACTGACTGACTGACTGACTGACTGACTGACTGACTGACTGACTGACTGACTGACTGACTGACTGACTGACTGACTGACTGACTGACTGACTGACTGACTGACTGACTGACGGACTGACCGACCGACTGACCGACTGGCAGACCGACTGACCGACTGACCGACCGACTGACCGACTGACCGACTGACCGACCGACTGACTGACTGACCGACCGACCGACCGACTGACCGATCGACCGACCGACTGACCGACCGAACGACCGACTGACTGACCGACCGAATGACCGACCGGACTGACCGACTAACCGACTGACCGACCGACTGACTGACCGACCGGACCGACCGACCGACCGACCGACCGACCGACCAACTGACCGACTGACCGACCGACCGACCGACCGACCGACTGACCGACCGACTGACGGACTGACTGACCGACCGACCGACCGACTGACCGACTGACCGACCGACTGACGGACTGACTGACCGATCGACCGACCGACTGACGACCGAACGACGGACTGACTGATCGACTGACCGACTGACCGACCGACTGACTGACCGACCGACCGACCGACCGACCAACTGACCGACCGACTGACCGATCGACCGACCGACTGACCGACCGACCGACCGACCGACCGACCGACTGACCGACCGACCGACCGACCGACCGACCGACCGACCGTCTGACCGACCGACTGACCGACTGACCGACGGACTGACCGACCGACCGACTGACCGACCGACCGACCGACCGACCGACCGACCGACCGAACGACGGACTGACTGACCGACTGACCGACTGACAGACCGACCGACCGACCGACCGACCGACCGACCGACCGACCAACCGACCGACCGACCGACCGACCGACCGACCGACCGACCGACCGACCGACCGACCGACCGCCCGACCGACTGACCGATTGACCGATTGACCGACTGACCGACTGACCGACCGACTGACCGACCGACCGACCGACCGACCGACCGACCGACCGAACGACGGACTGACTGACCGACTGACCGACTGACCGACCGACCTACCGACCGACCGACCGACCGACCGACCGACCGACCGACCATCCGACCGACCGAAACGACCTACCGACCGACCGAACGACCTACCGACTGACCGACTGACCGACCGACTGACCGACCGACCGACCGACCGACCGACCGACCGACTGACCGAACGACTGACGGACTGACTGACCGACTGACCGACCGACTGACCGACTGACCGACTGACCGACCGACTGACTGACCGACCGACCGACCGACCGACCGACCGACCGACCGACCGACTGACCGACCGACTGACGGACTGACTGACCGATCGACCGACCGACTGACCGACCGAACGACGGACTGACTGACCGACTGACCGACCGACCGACCGACTGACCGACCGGACTGACCGACCGACCGACCGACCGACCGACCGACCGACCGAACGACGGACTGACTGACCGACTGACCGACTGACCGACCGACCGACCGACCGACCGACCGACCGATCGACCGACCGACCGACCGACCAACCGACCGACCGACCGACCGACCGACCAACCGACCGACCGACCGACCGACCGACCGACCGACCGACCGACCGACCGACCGACCGACCGACCGACCGACCGAACGACGGACCGACCGTCTGACCGACCGACCGACCGACCGACCGACTGACCGACCGACCGACCGACCGACCGACCGACCGACCGTCTGACCGACCGACTGACCGACTGACCGACGGACTGACCGACCGACCGACTGACCGACCGACCGACCGACCGACCGACCGACCGACCGAACGACGGACTGACTGACCGACTGACCGACTGACCGACCGACCGACCGACCGACCGACCGACCGACCGACCGACCAACCGACCGACCGACCGACCGACCGACCGACCGACCGACCGACCGACCGACCGACCGACCGCCCGACCGACTGACCGATTGACCGATTGACCGACTGACCGACTGACCGACCGACTGACCGACCGACCGACCGACCGACCGACCGACCGACCGAACGACGGACTGACTGACCGACTGACCGACTGACCGACCGACCTACCGACCGACCGACCGACCGACCGACCGACCGACCGACCATCCGACCGACCGAACGACCTACCGACCGACCGAACGACCTACCGACTGACCGACTGACCGACCGACTGACCGACCGACCGACCGACCGACCGACCGACCGACTGACCGAACGACTGACGGACTGACTGACCGACTGACCGACCGACTGACCGACTGACCGACTGACCGACCGACTGACTGACCGACCGACCGACCGACCGACCGACCGACCGACCGACTGACTGACCGACTGACCGACTGACCGACAGAACGACCGACCGACCGACCGACCGACTGACGGACTGACTGACCGACTGACCGACCGACTGACCGACCGACTGACGGACTGACTGACCGACCGACCGACCGACTGACCGACCGACTGACGGACTGACTGACCGATCGACCGACCGACTGACCGACCGAACGACGGACTGACTGACCGACTGACCGACCGACCGACCGACTGACCGACCGACTGACCGACCGACCGACCGACCGACCGACCGACCGACCGAACGACGGACTGACTGACCGACTGACCGACTGACCGACCGACCGACCGACCGACCGACCGACCGATCGACCGACCGACCGACCGACCAACCGACCGACCGACCGACCGACCGACCAACCGACCGACCGACCGACCGACCGACCGACCGACCGACCGACCGACCGACCGACCGACCGACCGACCGACCGACCGAACGACGGACCGACCGTCTGACCGACCGACCGACCGACCGACCGACTGACCGACCGACCGACCGACCGACCGACCGACCGACCGTCTGACCGACCGACTGACCGACTGACCGACGGACTGACCGACCGACCGACTGACCGACCGACCGACCGACCGACCGACCGACCGACCGAACGACGGACTGACTGACCGACTGACCGACTGACCGACCGACCGACCGACCGACCGACCGACCGACCGACCGACCAACCGACCGACCGACCGACCGACCGACCGACCGACCGAACGACCGACCGACCGACCGACCGCCCGACCGACTGACCGATTGACCGATTGACCGACTGACCGACTGACCGACCGACTGACCGACCGACCGACCGACCCACCGACCGACCGACCGAACGACGGACTGACTGACCGACTGACCGACTGACCGACCGACCTACCGACCGACCGACCGACCGACCGACCGACCGACCGACCATCCGACCGACCGAACGACCTACCGACCGACCGAACGACCTACCGACTGACCGACTGACCGACCGACTGACCGACCGACCGACCGACCGACCGACCGACCGACTGACCGAACGACTGACGGACTGACT
>NW_027487074.1:5000-7500 GCF_050908995.1 Andrena cerasifolii | reverse complement strand
CGACCGAACGACGGACTGACCGACCGACTGACCGACTGACCGTCCGACTGAACGACTGACCGACGGACCGACTGACCGACTGACCGTCTGACCGACCGACCGACCGACCGACCGACCGACCGACCGACCGACCGACCGACCGACCGACCGACCGACCGACCGACCGACCGACCGACCGACCGACCGACCGAACGACGGACTGACCGACCGACTGACCGACTGACCGACCGACTGACCGACTGACCGACGGACCGACTGACCGACTGACCGTCTGACCGACCGACCGACCGACCGACGGACCGACCGACCGACCAACCGACCGACCGACCGACCGACCGACCGACCGACCGACCGACCGACCGACCGACCGACCGACCGACCGGCCGACTGTCTGACCGACCGACCGACCGACCGAACGACGGACTGACCGACCGACTGACCGACCGACTGACCGACTGACCGACTGACCGACCGACTGACTGACCGACCGACTGACCGACTGACCGACGGACCGACCGACTGACCGACCGACCGACGGACCGACCGACCGACCGACCGACCGACCGACCGACCGACCGACCGACCGACCGACCGCCCGACGGACTGACCGACCGACTGACCGACCGACCGACCGACCGACCGACGGACTGACCGACCGACCGACCGACCGAACGACGGACTGACCGACCGACTGACCGACTGACCGTCCGACTGAACGACTGACCGACGGACCGACTGACCGACTGACCGTCTGACCGACCGACCGACCGACCGACCGACCGACCGACCGACCGACGGACCGACCGACCGACCAACCGACCGACCGACCGACCGACCGACCGACCGACTGTCTGACCGACCTACCGACCGACCGACCGACCGACCGACCGACCGACCGACCGACCGACAGACCGACCGACCGACCGACCGACCGACCGACGGACTGACCGACCGACCGACCGACCGAACGACGGACTGACCGACCGACTGACCGACTGACCGTCCGACTGAACGACTGACCGACGGACCGACTGACCGACTGACCGTCTGACCGACCGACCGACCGACCGACCGACCGACCGACCGACCGACCGACGGACCGACCGACCGACCGACCGACCGAACGACGGACTGACCGACCGACTGACCGACCGACTGACCGACTGACCGACGGACCGACCGACTGACCGACTGACCGACCGACTGACTGACCGACCGACCGACCGACCGACCGACCGACAGACCGACCGACCGACCGACCGACCGACCGACCGACCGACCGACCGACCGACCGACCGACCGACCGACCGACCGACCGACCGACTGTCTGACCGACCGACGGACCGACGGACCGACCGACCGACCGACCGACCGACCGACCGACCGACCGACCGACCGACCGACCGACCGAACGACGGACTGACCGACCGACTGACCGACCGACCGACCGACCGACCGACGGACTGACCGACCGACCGACCGACCGAACGACGGACTGACCGACCGACTGACCGACTGACCGTCCGACTGAACGACTGACCGACGGACCGACTGACCGACTGACCGTCTGACCGACCGACCGACCGACCGACCGACCGACCGACCGACCGACCGACCGACCGACCGACCGACCGACCGACCGACCGACCGACGGACTGACCGACCGACCGACCGACCGAACGACGGACTGACCGACCGACTGACCGACTGACCGTCCGACTGAACGACTGACCGACGGACCGACTGACCGACTGACCGTCTGACCGACCGACCGACCGACCGACCGACCGACCCACCGACCGACCGACCGACCGACCGACCGACCGACCGACCGACCGACCGACCGACGGACCGACCGACCGACCGACCGACCGAACGACGGACTGACCGACCGACTGACCGACTGACCGACCGACTGACCGACTGACCGACGGACCGACTGACCGACTGACCGTCTGACCGACCGACCGACCGACCGACGGACCGACCGACCGACCAACCGACCGACCGACCGACCGACCGACCGACCGAACCGACCGACCGACCGACCGACCGACCGACCGACCGGCCGACTGTCTGACCGACCGACCGACCGACCGAACGACGACTGACCGACCGACTGACCGACCGACTGACCGACTGACCGACTGACCGACCGACTGACTGACCGACCGACTGACCGACTGACCGACGGACCGACCGACTGACCGACCGACCGACGGACCGACCGACCGACCGACCGGACCGACCGACCGACCGACCGACCGACCGACCGACCGACCGACCGCCCGACGGACTGACCGACCGACTGACCGACCGACCGACCGACCGACCGACGGACTGACCGACCGACCGACCGACCGAACGACGGACTGACCGACCGACTGACCGACTGACCGTCCGACTGAACGACTGACCGACGGACCGACTGACCGACTGACCGTCTGACCGACCGACCGACCGACCGACCGACCGACCGACCGACCGACGGACCGACCGA
>NW_027487073.1:0-17862 GCF_050908995.1 Andrena cerasifolii | reverse complement strand
GAAACACCTGCGCCACATCTCGCTCTTTGATTTGCTCTCCAGAGACGTTACTTTGTTCCATCTCTTTCGACGGCATGTTGTCCTGCTACAAAGCATAATTTTGTGTATTCTCGAAATTTTCGCCAGATTTTGGCCAATATATCAGGAGAACATGAAGTCAAAAGAGGTATACTAAATTTCAGCTTCATAGGCATCGCCTTAAAGTTGCAAATCAGAGGCGCAGGCCTTTCAAGAGGCGTTCGAAAATTGTGCGTCTCTTCGTTAAAACAGTCACTGTCTCAAAACACCTGCGCCACTTCTCGCTCTTTGATTTGCTGTCCGGAGACGTTACTTTGTGCCATCTCTTTCGACGGCATATTCTCCTGTTACAAAGCCCAATTTTGTGCATTCTGAAAATTTTCGCTAGATTTTGGCCAATATATCAGGAGAACATGAAGTGGAAAGAGGTATACTAAATTTCAGCTTCAAAGGCATCGCTTTAAGTTGCAATTAAGAGGCGCAGGCCTTTCAAGAGGCTTTCGAAAATTCAGCGTCTCTTCGTGAAACAGTCACTGTCTCGAAACACCTGCGGCACTTCTCGCTCTTTCGTTTGCTCTCCGGAGACGTTATATTGTTCCATCTCTTTCGACGGCATGTTCTCCTGTTATAAAGCTCAATTTTGTGTATTCTCGAAATTTTCGCCAGATTGTGGCCAATATATCAGGATAACATGAAGTGGAAAGAGTTATACTAAACTTCAGCTTCAAAGGCATCGCCTTAAAGTTGCAAATCAGAGGCGCAGGCCTTTCAAGAGGCGTTCGAAAATTCTGCGTGTCTTCGTTAAACAGTCACTGTCTCGAAACATCTGCGCCACTTCTCGCTCTTTGATTTGCTCTCCGGAGACGTTACTTTGCGCCATCTCTTTCGACGGCATATTCTCCTGTTGCAAAGCCCAATTTTGTGCATTCTGAAAATTTTCGCCAGATTTTGGCCAATATATCAGGACAAAATGAAGTGGAAAGAGGTATACTAAATTTCAGCTTCAAAGGCATCGCCTTAAAGTTGCAAATAAGAGGCGCAGGCCTTTCAAGAGGCGTTCGAAAATTCTGCGTCTCGTTGTTAAACAATCACTGTCTCGAAACACCTGCGCCACTTCTCGCTCTTTGATTTGCTCTCCGGAGACGTTACTTTGTGCCATCTCTTTCGACGGCATGTTCTCCTGTTACAAAGCCCAATTCTGTGGATTCTGAAAATTTTCGCCAGATTTTGGCCAATATATCAGGAGAAAATGAAGTGGAAAGAGGTATACTAAATTTCAGCTTCAAAGGCATCGCCTTAAAGTTGCAAATAAGAGGCGCAGGCCTTTCAAGAGGCGTTCGAAAATTCTGCGTCTCGTTGTTAAACAATCACTGTCTCGAAACACCTGCGCCACTTCTCGCTCTTTCGTTTGCTGTCCGGAGACGTTATATTGTTCCATCTCTTTCGACGGCATGTTGTCCTGCTACAAAGCATAATTTTGTGTATTCTCGAAATTTTCGCCAGATTTTGGCCAATATATCAGGAGAACATGAAGTCAAAAGAGGTATACTAAATTTCAGCTTCATAGGCATCGCCTTAAAGTTGCAAATCAGAGGCGCAGGCCTTTCAAGAGGCGTTCGAAAATTGTGCGTCTCTTCGTTAAACAGTCACTGTCTCAAAACACCTGCGCCACTTCTCGCTCTTTGATTTGCTGTCCGGAGACGTTACTTTGTGCCATCTCTTTCGACGGCATATTCTCCTGTTACAAAGCCCAATTTTGTGCATTCTGAAAATTTTCGCTAGATTTTGGCCAATATATCAGGAGAACATGAAGTGGAAAGAGGTATACTAAATTTCAGCTTCAAAGGCATCGCCTTAAAGTTGCAATTAAGAGGCGCAGGCCTTTCAAGAGGCTTTCGAAAATTCAGCGTCTCTTCGTGAAACAGTCACTGTCTCGAAACACCTGCGGCACTTCTCGCTCTTTCGTTTGCTCTCCGGAGACGTTATATTGTTCCATCTCTTTCGACGGCATGTTCTCCTGTTATAAAGCTCAATTTTGTGTATTCTCGAAATTTTCGCCAGATTGTGGCCAATATATCAGGATAACATGAAGTGGAAAGAGTTATACTAAACTTCAGCTTCAAAGGCATCGCCTTAAAGTTGCAAATCAGAGGCGCAGGCCTTTCAAGAGGCGTTCGAAAATTCTGCGTGTCTTCGTTAAACAGTCACTGTCTCGAAACATCTGCGCCACTTCTCGCTCTTTGATTTGCTCTCCGGAGACGTTACTTTGTGCCATCTCTTTCGACGGCATGTTCTCCTGTTACAAAGCCCAATTCTGTGGATTCTGAAAATTTTCGCCAGATTTTGGCCAATATATCAGGAGAAAATGAAGTGGAAAGAGGTATACTAAATTTCAGCTTCAAAGGCATCGCCTTAAAGTTGCAAATAAGAGGCGCAGGCCTTTCAAGAGGCGTTCGAAAATTCTGCGTCTCGTTGTTAAACAATCACTGTCTCGAAACACCTGCGCCACTTCTCGCTCTTTCGTTTGCTGTCCGGAGACGTTATATTGTTCCATCTCTTTCGACGGCATGTTCTCCTGTTATAAAGCTCAATTTTGTGTATTCTCGAAATTTTCGCCAGATTGTGGCCAATATATCAGGATAACATGAAGTGGAAAGAGTTATACTAAACTTCAGCTTCAAAGGCATCGCCTTAAAGTTGCAAATCAGAGGCGCAGGCCTTTCAAGAGGCGTTCGAAAATTCTGCGTGTCTTCGTTAAACAGTCACTGTCTCGAAACATCTGCGCCACTTCTCGCTCTTTGATTTGCTCTCCGGAGACGTTACTTTGCGCCATCTCTTTCGACGGCATATTCTCCTGTTGCAAAGCCCAATTTTGTGCATTCTGAAAATTTTCGCCAGATTTTGGCCAATATATCAGGACAAAATGAAGTGGAAAGAGGTATACTAAATTTCAGCTTCAAAGGCATCGCCTTAAAGTTGCAAATAAGAGGCGCAGGCCTTTCAAGAGGCGTTCGAAAATTCTGCGTCTCGTTGTTAAACAATCACTGTCTCGAAACACCTGCGCCACTTCTCGCTCTTTGATTTGCTCTCCGGAGACGTTACTTTGTGCCATCTCTTTCGACGGCATGTTCTCCTGTTACAAAGCCCAATTCTGTGGATTCTGAAAATTTTCGCCAGATTTTGGCCAATATATCAGGAGAAAATGAAGTGGAAAGAGGTATACTAAATTTCAGCTTCAAAGGCATCGCCTTAAAGTTGCAAATAAGAGGCGCAGGCCTTTCAAGAGGCGTTCGAAAATTCTGCGTCTCGTTGTTAAACAATCACTGTCTCGAAACACCTGCGCCACTTCTCGCTCTTTGATGTGCTCTCCGGAGACGTTACTTTGTGCCATCTCTTTCGACGGCATGTTCTCCTGTTACAAAGCCCAAATTTGTGCATTCTGAAAATTTTCGCCAGATTGTGGCCAATATATCAGGATAACATAAAGTGGAAAGAGGTATACTAAATTTCAGCTGCAAAGGCATCGCCTTAAAGTTGCAAATCAGAGGCGCAGGCCTTTCAAGAGGCGTTCGAAAATTCTGCGTGTCTTCGTTAAACAGTCACTGTCTCGAAACATCTGCGCCACTTCTCGCTCTTTGATTTGCTCTCCGGAGACGTTACTTTGCGCCATCTCTTTCGACGGCATGTTCTCCTGTTACAAAGCCCAATTTTGTGCATTCTGAAAATTTTCGCTAGATTTTGTCCAATATATCAGGAGAACATGAAGTGGAAAGAGGTATACTAAATTTCAGCTTCAAAGGCATCGCCTTAAAGTTGCAAATCAGAGGCGCAAGCCTTTCATGAGGCGTTCGAAAATTCTGCGTCTCGTTGTTAAACAATCACTGTCTCGAAACACCTGCGCCACTTCTCGCTCTTTGATTTGCTCTCCAGAGACGTTACTTTGTTCCATCTCTTTCGACGGCATGTTGTCCTGCTACAAAGCACAATTTTGTGTATTCTCGAAATTTTCGCCAGATTTTGGCCAATATATCAGGAGAACATGAAGTCAAAAGAGGTATACTAAATTTCAGCTTCATAGGCATCGCCTTAAAGTTGCAAATCAGAGGCGCAGGCCTTTCAAGAGGCTTTCGAAAATTGTGCGTCTCTTCGTTAAACAGTCACTGTCTCAAAACACCTGCGCCACTTCTCGCTCTTTGATTTGCTGTCCGGAGACGTTACTTTGTGCCATCTCTTTCGACGGCATATTCTCCTGTTACAAAGCCCAATTTTGTGCATTCTGAAAATTTTCGCTAGATTTTGGCCAATATATCAGGAGAACATGAAGTGGAAAGAGGTATACTAAATTTCAGCTTCAAAGGCATCGCCTTAAAGTTGCAATTAAGAGGCGCAGGCCTTTCAAGAGGCTTTCGAAAATTCAGCGTCTCTTCGTGAAACAGTCACTGTCTCGAAACACCTGCGGCACTTCTCGCTCTTTCGTTTGCTGTCCGGAGACGTTATATTGTTCCATCTCTTTCGACGGCATGTTCTCCTGTTATAAAGCTCAATTTTGTGTATTCTCGAAATTTTCGCCAGATTGTGGCCAATATATCAGGATAACATGAAGTGGAAAGAGGTATACTAAACTTCAGCTTCAAAGGCATCGCCTTAAAGTTGCAAATCAGAGGCGCAAGCCTTTCAAGAGGCGTTCGAAAATTCTGCGTGTCTTCGTTAAACAGTCACTGTCTCGAAACATCTGCGCCACTTCTCGCTCTTTGATTTGCTCTCCGGAGACGTTACTTTGCGCCATCTCTTTCGACGGCATATTCTCCTGTTACAAAGCCCAATTTTGTGCATTCTGAAAATTTTCGCCAGATTTTGGCCAATATATCAGGACAAAATGAAGTGGAAAGAGGTATACTAAATTTCAGCTTCAAAGGCATCGCCTTAAAGTTGCAAATAAGAGGCGCAGGCCTTTCAAGAGGCGTTCGAAAATTCTGCGTCTCGTTGTTAAACAATCACTGTCTCGAAACACCTGCGCCACTTCTCGCTCTTTGATTTGCTCTCCGGAGACGTTACTTTGTGCCATCTCTTTCGACGGCATGTTCTCCTGTTACAAAGCCCAATTCTGTGGATTCTGAAAATTTTCGCCAGATTTTGGCCAATATATCAGGAGAAAATGAAGTGGAAAGGGGTATACTAAATTTCAGCTTCAAAGGCATCGCCTTAAAGTTGCAAATAAGAGGCGCAGGCGTTTCAAGAGGCGTTCGAAAATTCAGCGTCTCTTCGTGAAACAGTCACTGTCTCGAAACACCTGCGCCACATCTCGCTCTTTGATTTGCTCTCCAGAGACGTTACTTTGTTCCATCTCTTTCGACGGCATGTTGTCCTGCTACAAAGCATAATTTTGTGTATTCTCGAAATTTTCGCCAGATTTTGGCCAATATATCAGGAGAACATGAAGTCAAAAGAGGTATACTAAATTTCAGCTTCATAGGCATCGCCTTAAAGTTGCAAATCAGAGGCGCAGGCCTTTCAAGAGGCGTTCGAAAATTGTGCGTCTCTTCGTTAAACAGTCACTGTCTCAAACACCTGCGCCACTTCTCGCTCTTTGATTTGCTGTCCGGAGACGTTACTTTGTGCCATCTCTTTCGACGGCATATTCTCCTGTTACAAAGCCCAATTTTGTGCATTCTGAAAATTTTCGCTAGATTTTGGCCAATATATCAGGAGAACATGAAGTGGAAAGAGGTATACTAAATTTCAGCTTCAAAGGCATCGCCTTAAAGTTGCAATTAAGAGGCGCAGGCCTTTCAAGAGGCTTTCGAAAATTCAGCGTCTCTTCGTGAAACAGTCACTGTCTCGAAACACCTGCGGCACTTCTCGCTCTTTCGTTTGCTCTCCGGAGACGTTATATTGTTCCATCTCTTTCGACGGCATGTTCTCCTGTTATAAAGCTCAATTTTGTGTATTCTCGAAATTTTCGCCAGATTGTGGCCAATATATCAGGATAACATGAAGTGGAAAGAGTTATACTAAACTTCAGCTTCAAAGGCATCGCCTTAAAGTTGCAAATCAGAGGCGCAGGCCTTTCAAGAGGCGTTCGAAAATTCTGCGTGTCTTCGTTAAACAGTCACTGTCTCGAAACATCTGCGCCACTTCTCGCTCTTTGATTTGCTCTACGGAGACGTTACTTTGCGCCATCTCTTTCGACGGCATATTCTCCTGTTACAAAGCCCAATTTTGTGCATTCTGAAAATTTTCGCCAGATTTTGGCCAATATATCAGGACAAAATGAAGTGGAAAGAGGTATACTAAATTTCAGCTTCAAAGGCATCGCCTTAAAGTTGCAAATAAGAGGCGCAGGCCTTTCAAGAGGCGTTCGAAAATTCTGCGTCTCGTTGTTAAACAATCACTGTCTCGAAACACCTGCGCCACTTCTCGCTCTTTCGTTTGCTGTCCGGAGACGTTATATTGTTCCATCTCTTTCGACGGCATGTTCTCCTGTTATAAAGCTCAATTTTGTGTATTCTCGAAATTTTCGCCAGATTGTGGCCAATATATCAGGATAACATGAAGTGGAAAGAGTTATACTAAACTTCAGCTTCAAAGGCATCGCCTTAAAGTTGCAAATCAGAGGCGCAGGCCTTTCAAGAGGCGTTCGAAAATTCTGCGTGTCTTCGTTAAACAGTCACTGTCTCGAAACATCTGCGCCACTTCTCGCTCTTTGATTTGCTCTCCGGAGACGTTACTTTGCGCCATCTCTTTCGACGGCATATTCTCCTGTTACAAAGCCCAATTTTGTGCATTCTGAAAATTTTCGCCAGATTTTGGCCAATATATCAGGACAAAATGAAGTGGAAAGAGGTATACTAAATTTCAGCTTCAAAGGCATCGCCTTAAAGTTGCAAATAAGAGGCGCAGGCCTTTCAAGAGGCGTTCGAAAATTCTGCGTCTCGTTGTTAAACAATCACTGTCTCGAAACACCTGCGCCACTTCTCGCTCTTTGATTTGCTCTCCGGAGACGTTACTTTGTGCCATCTCTTTCGACGGCATGTTCTCCTGTTACAAAGCCCAATTCTGTGGATTCTGAAAATTTTCGCCAGATTTTGGCCAATATATCAGGAGAAAATGAAGTGGAAAGAGGTATACTAAATTTCAGCTTCAAAGGCATCGCCTTAAAGTTGCAAATAAGAGGCGCAGGCCTTTCAAGAGGCGTTCGAAAATTCTGCGTCTCGTTGTTAAACAATCACTGTCTCGAAACACCTGCGCCACTTCTCGCTCTTTGATGTGCTCTCCGGAGACGTTACTTTGTGCCATTTCTTTCGACGGCATGTTCTCCTGTTACAAAGCCCAAATTTGTGCATTCTGAAAATTTTCGCCAGATTGTGGCCAATATATCAGGATAACATAAAGTGGAAAGAGGTATACTAAATTTCAGCTTCAAAGGCATCGCCTTAAAGTTGCAAATCAGAGGCGCAGGCCTTTCAAGAGGCGTTCGAAAATTCTGCGTGTCTTCGTTAAACAGTCACTGTCTCGAAACATCTGCGCCACTTCTCGCTCTTTGATTTGCTCTCCGGAGACGTTACTTTGCGCCATCTCTTTCGACGGCATGTTCTCCTGTTACAAAGCCCAATTTTGTGCATTCTGAAAATTTTCGCTAGATTTTGGCCAATATATCAGGAGAACATGAAGTCGAAAGAGGTATACTAAATTTCAGCTTCAAAGGCATCGCTTAAAAGTATCAAATCAGAGGCGCAGGCCTTTCAAGAGGTGTTCGAAAATTGTGCGACTCTTCGTTAAACAGTCACTGTCTCGAAACATCTGCGCCACTTCTCGCTCATTGATTTGCCCTCCGGAGACGTTACTTTGCGCCATCTCTTTCGACGGCATATTCTCCTGTTACAAAGCCCAATTTTGTGCATTCTGAAAATTTTCGCCAGATTTTGGCCAATATATCAGGACAAAATGAAGTGGAAAGAGGTATACTAAATTTCAGCTTCAAAGGCATCGCCTTAAAGTTGCAAATAAGAGGCGCAGGCCTTTCAAGAGGCGTTCGAAAATTCTGCGTCTCGTTGTTAAACAATCACTGTCTCGAAACACCTGCGCCACTTCTCGCTCTTTGATTTGCTCTCCGGAGACGTTACTTTGTGCCATCTCTTTCGACGGCATGTTCTCCTGTTACAAAGCCCAATTCTGTGGATTCTGAAAATTTTCGCCAGATTTTGGCCAATATATCAGGAGAAAATGAAGTGGAAAGGGGTATACTAAATTTCAGCTTCAAAGGCATCGCCTTAAAGTTGCAAATAAGAGGCGCAGGCGTTTCAAGAGGCGTTCGAAAATTCAGCGTCTCTTCGTGAAACAGTCACTGTCTCGAAACACCTGCGCCACATCTCGCTCTTTCGTTTGCTGTCCGGAGACGTTATATTGTACCATCTCTTTCGACGGCATGTTCTCCTGTTATAAAGCTCAATTTTGTGTATTCTCGAAATTTTCGCCAGATTTTGGCCAATATATCAGGAGAAAATGAATTGGAAAGAGGTATACTAAATTTCAGCTTCAAAGGCATCGCCTTAAAGTTGCAAATAAGAGGCGCAGGCCTTTCAAGAGGCGTTCGAAAATTCTGCGTCTCGTTGTTAAACAATCACTGTCTCGAAACACCTGCGCCACTTCTCGCTCTTTGATTTGCTCTCCAGAGACGTTACTTTGTTCCATCTCTTTCGACGGCATGTTGTCCTGCTACAAAGCCCAATTCTGTGGATTCTGAAAATTTTCGCCAGATTTTGGCCAATATATCAGGAGAAAATGAAGTGGAAAGAGGTATACTAAATTTCAGCTTCAAAGGCATCGCCTTAAAGTTGCAAATAAGAGGCGCAGGCGTTTCAAGAGGCGTTCGAAAATTCTGCGTCTCTTCGTTAATCAGTCACTGTCTCGAAACATCTGCGCCATATCTCGCTCTTTGATTTGCTCTCCGGAGACGTTACTTTGTGCCATCTCTTTCGACGGCATATTCTCCTGTTACAAAGCCCAATTTTGTGCATTCTGAAAATTTTCGCCAGATTTTGGCCAATATATCAGGAGAACATGAAGTCAAAAGAGGTATACTAAATTTCAGCTTCAAGGGCATCGACTTAAAGTTGCAAATAAGAGGCGCAAGTCTTTCAAGAGGCTTTCGAAAATTCTGCGTCTCTTCGTTAAACAGTCACTGTCTCGAAACACCTGCGGCACTTCTCGCTCTTTCGTTTGCTGTCCGGAGACGTTATATTGTTCCATCTCTTTCGACGGCATGTTCTCCTGTTATAAAGCTCAATTTTGTGTATTCTCGAAATTTTCGCCAGATTGTGGCCAATATATCAGGATAACATGAAGTGGAAAGAGGTATACTAAACTTCAGCTTCAAAGGCATCGCCTTAAAGTTGCAAATCAGAGGCGCAAGCCTTTCAAGAGGCGTTCGAAAATTCTGCGTCTCGTTGTTAAACAATCACTGTCTCGAAACACCTGCACCACTTCTCGCTCTTTGATTTGCTCTCCAGAGACGTTACGTTGTTCCATCTCTTTCGACGGCATGTTGTCCTGCTACAAAGCACAATTTTGTGTATTCTCGAAATTTTCGCCAGATTTTGGGCAATATATCAGGAGAACATGAAGTCAAAAGGGGTATACTAAATTTCAGCTTCATAGGCATCGCCTTAAAGTTGCAAATCAGAGGCGCAGGCCTTTCAAGAGGCGTTCGAAAATTGTGCGTCTCTTCGTTAAACAGTCACTGTCTCAAAACACCTGCGCCACTTCTCGCTCTTTGATTTGCTGTCCGGAGACGTTACTTTGTGCCATCTCTTTCGACGGCATATTCTCCTGTTACAAAGCCCAATTTTGTGCATTCTGAAAATTTTCGCTAGATTTTGGCCAATATATCAGGAGAACATGAAGTGGAAAGAGGTATACTAAATTTCAGCTTCAAAGGCATCGCCTTAAAGTTGCAATTAAGAGGCGCAGGCCTTTCAAGAGGCTTTCGAAAATTCAGCGTCTCTTCGTGAAACAGTCACTGTCTCGAAACACCTGCGGCACTTCTCGCTCTTTCGTTTGCTGTCCGGAGACGTTATATTGTTCCATCTCTTTCGACGGCATGTTCTCCTGTTATAAAGCTCAATTTTGTGTATTCTCGAAATTTTCGCCAGATTGTGGCCAATATATCAGGATAACATGAAGTCGAAAGAGGTATACTAAATTTCAGCTTCAAAGGCATCGCTTAAAAGTATCAAATCAGAGGCGCAGGCCTTTCAAGAGGTGTTCGAAAATTGTGCGACTCTTCGTTAAACAGTCACTGTCTCGAAACATCTGCGCCACTTCTCGCTCATTGATTTGCCCTCCGGAGACGTTACTTTGCGCCATCTCTTTCGACGGCATATTCTCCTGTTACAAAGCCCAATTTTGTGCATTCTGAAAATTTTCGCCAGATTTTGGCCAATATATCAGGACAAAATGAAGTGGAAAGAGGTATACTAAATTTCAGCTTCAAAGGCATCGCCTTAAAGTTGCAAATAAGAGGCGCAGGCCTTTCAAGAGGCGTTCGAAAATTCTGCGTCTCGTTGTTAAACAATCACTGTCTCGAAACACCTGCGCCACTTCTCGCTCTTTGATTTGCTCTCCGGAGACGTTACTTTGTGCCATCTCTTTCGACGGCATGTTCTCCTGTTACAAAGCCCAATTCTGTGGATTCTGAAAATTTTCGCCAGATTTTGGCCAATATATCAGGAGAAAATGAAGTGGAAAGGGGTATACTAAATTTCAGCTTCAAAGGCATCGCCTTAAAGTTGCAAATAAGAGGCGCAGGCGTTTCAAGAGGCGTTCGAAAATTCAGCGTCTCTTCGTGAAACAGTCACTGTCTCGAAACACCTGCGCCACATCTCGCTCTTTCGTTTGCTGTCCGGAGACGTTATATTGTACCATCTCTTTCGACGGCATGTTCTCCTGTTATAAAGCTCAATTTTGTGTATTCTCGAAATTTTCGCCAGATTTTGGCCAATATATCAGGAGAAAATGAATTGGAAAGAGGTATACTAAATTTCAGCTTCAAAGGCATCGCCTTAAAGTTGCAAATAAGAGGCGCAGGCCTTTCAAGAGGCGTTCGAAAATTCTGCGTCTCGTTGTTAAACAATCACTGTCTCGAAACACCTGCGCCACTTCTCGCTCTTTGATTTGCTCTCCAGAGACGTTACTTTGTTCCATCTCTTTCGACGGCATGTTGTCCTGCTACAAAGCCCAATTCTGTGGATTCTGAAAATTTTCGCCAGATTTTGGCCAATATATCAGGAGAAAATGAAGTGGAAAGAGGTATACTAAATTTCAGCTTCAAAGGCATCGCCTTAAAGTTGCAAATAAGAGGCGCAGGCGTTTCAAGAGGCGTTCGAAAATTCTGCGTCTCTTCGTTAATCAGTCACTGTCTCGAAACATCTGCGCCATATCTCGCTCTTTGATTTGCTCTCCGGAGACGTTACTTTGTGCCATCTCTTTCGACGGCATATTCTCCTGTTACAAAGCCCAATTTTGTGCATTCTGAAAATTTTCGCCAGATTTTGGCCAATATATCAGGAGAACATGAAGTCAAAAGAGGTATACTAAATTTCAGCTTCAAGGGCATCGACTTAAAGTTGCAAATAAGAGGCGCAAGTCTTTCAAGAGGCTTTCGAAAATTCTGCGTCTCTTCGTTAAACAGTCACTGTCTCGAAACACCTGCGGCACTTCTCGCTCTTTCGTTTGCTGTCCGGAGACGTTATATTGTTCCATCTCTTTCGACGGCATGTTCTCCTGTTATAAAGCTCAATTTTGTGTATTCTCGAAATTTTCGCCAGATTGTGGCCAATATATCAGGATAACATGAAGTGGAAAGAGGTATACTAAACTTCAGCTTCAAAGGCATCGCCTTAAAGTTGCAAACCAGAGGCGCAAGCCTTTCAAGAGGCGTTCGAAAATTCTGCGTCTCGTTGTTAAACAATCACTGTCTCGAAACACCTGCACCACTTCTCGCTCTTTGATTTGCTCTCCAGAGACGTTACTTTGTTCCATCTCTTTCGACGGCATGTTGTCCTGCTACAAAGCACAATTTTGTGTATTCTCGAAATTTTCGCCAGATTTTGGCCAATATATCAGGAGAACATGAAGTCAAAAGAGGTATACTAAATTTCAGCTTCATAGGCATCGCCTTAAAGTTGCAAATCAGAGGCGCAGGCCTTTCAAGAGGCGTTCGAAAATTGTGCGTCTCTTCGTTAAACAGTCACTGTCTCAAAACACCTGCGCCACTTCTCGCTCTTTGATTTGCTGTCCGGAGACGTTACTTTGTGCCATCTCTTTCGACGGCATATTCTCCTGTTACAAAGCCCAATTTGTGCATTCTGAAAATTTTCGCTAGATTTTGGCCAATATATCAGGAGAACATGAAGTGGAAAGAGGTATACTAAATTTCAGCTTCAAAGGCATCGCCTTAAAGTTGCAATTAAGAGGCGCAGGCCTTTCAAGAGGCTTTCGAAAATTCAGCGTCTCTTCGTGAAACAGTCACTGTCTCGAAACACCTGCGGCACTTCTCGCTCTTTCGTTTGCTGTCCGGAGACGTTATATTGTTCCATCTCTTTCGACGGCATGTTCTCCTGTTATAAAGCTCAATTTTGTGTATTCTCGAAATTTTCGCCAGATTGTGGCCAATATATCAGGATAACATGAAGTGGAAAGAGGTATACTAAACTTCAGCTTCAAAGGCATCGCCTTAAAGTTGCAAATCAGAGGCGCAAGCCTTTCAAGAGGCGTTCGAAAATTCTGCGTGTCTTCGTTAAACAGTCACTGTCTCGAAACATCTGCGCCACTTCTCGCTCTTTGATTTGCTCTCCGGAGACGTTACTTTGCGCCATCTCTTTCGACGGCATATTCTCCTGTTACAAAGCCCAATTTTGTGCATTCTGAAAATTTTCGCCAGATTTTGGCCAATATATCAGGACAAAATGAAGTGGAAAGAGGTATACTAAATTTCGGCTTCAAAGGCATCGCCTTAAAGTTGCAAATAAGAGGCGCAGGCCTTTCAAGAGGCGTTCGAAAATTCTGCGTCTCGTTGTTAAACAATCACTGTCTCGAAACACCTGCGCCACTTCTCGCTCTTTGATTTGCTCTCCGGAGACGTTACTTTGTGCCATCTCTTTCGACGGCATGTTCTCCTGTTACAAAGCCCAATTCTGTGGATTCTGAAAATTTTCGCCAGATTTTGGCCAATATATCAGGAGAAAATGAAGTGGAAAGGGGTATACTAAATTTCAGCTTCAAAGGCATCGCCTTAAAGTTGCAAATAAGAGGCGCAGGCGTTTCAAGAGGCGTTCGAAAATTCAGCGTCTCTTCGTGAAACAGTCACTGTCTCGAAACACCTGCGCCACATCTCGCTCTTTCGTTTGCTGTCCGGAGACGTTATATTGTACCATCTCTTTCGACGGCATGTTCTCCTGTTATAAAGCTCAATATTGTGTATTCTCGAAATTTTCGCCAGATTTTGGCCAATATATCAGGAGAAAATGAATTGGAAAGAGGTATACTAAATTTCAGCTTCAAAGGCATCGCCTTAAAGTTGCAAATAAGAGGCGCAGGCCTTTCAAGAGGCGTTCGAAAATTCTGCGTCTCGTTGTTAAACAATCACTGTCTCGAAACACCTGCGCCACTTCTCGCTCTTTGATTTGCTCTCCAGAGACGTTACTTTGTTCCATCTCTTTCGACGGCATGTTGTCCTGCTACAAAGCCCAATTCTGTGGATTCTGAAAATTTTCGCCAGATTTTGGCCAATATATCAGGAGAAAATGAAGTGGAAAGAGGTATACTAAATTTCAGCTTCAAAGGCATCGCCTTAAAGTTGCAAATCAGAGGCGCAGGCCTTTCAAGAGGCGTTCGAAAATTGTGCGTCTCTTCGTTAAACAGTCACTGTCTCAAAACACCTGCGCCACTTCTCGCTCTTTGATTTGCTGTCCGGAGACGTTACTTTGTGCCATCTCTTTCGACGGCATATTCTCCTGTTACAAAGCCCAATTTTGTGCATTCTGAAAATTTTCGCTAGATTTTGGCCAATATATCAGGAGAACATGAAGTGGAAAGAGGTATACTAAATTTCAGCTTCAAAGGCATCGCCTTAAAGTTGCAATTAAGAGGCGCAGGCCTTTCAAGAGGCTTTCGAAAATTCAGCGTCTCTTCGTGAAACAGTCACTGTCTCGAAACACCTGCGGCACTTCTCGCTCTTTCGTTTGCTGTCCGGAGACGTTATATTGTTCCATCTCTTTCGACGGCATGTTCTCCTGTTATAAAGCTCAATTTTGTGTATTCTCGAAATTTTCGCCAGATTGTGGCCAATATATCAGGATAACATGAAGTGGAAAGAGGTATACTAAACTTCAGCTTCAAAGGCATCGCCTTAAAGTTGCAAATCAGAGGCGCAAGCCTTTCAAGAGGCGTTCGAAAATTCTGCGTGTCTTCGTTAAACAGTCACTGTCTCGAAACATCTGCGCCACTTCTCGCTCTTTGATTTGCTCTCCGGAGACGTTACTTTGCGCCATCTCTTTCGACGGCATATTCTCCTGTTACAAAGCCCAATTTTGTGCATTCTGAAAATTTTCGCCAGATTTTGGCCAATATATCAGGACAAAATGAAGTGGAAAGAGGTATACTAAATTTCGGCTTCAAAGGCATCGCCTTAAAGTTGCAAATAAGAGGCGCAGGCCTTTCAAGAGGCGTTCGAAAATTCTGCGTCTCGTTGTTAAACAATCACTGTCTCGAAACACCTGCGCCACTTCTCGCTCTTTGATTTGCTCTCCGGAGACGTTACTTTGTGCCATCTCTTTCGACGGCATGTTCTCCTGTTACAAAGCCCAATTCTGTGGATTCTGAAAATTTTCGCCAGATTTTGGCCAATATATCAGGAGAAAATGAAGTGGAAAGGGGTATACTAAATTTCAGCTTCAAAGGCATCGCCTTAAAGTTGCAAATAAGAGGCGCAGGCGTTTCAAGAGGCGTTCGAAAATTCAGCGTCTCTTCGTGAAACAGTCACTGTCTCGAAACACCTGCGCCACATCTCGCTCTTTCGTTTGCTGTCCGGAGACGTTATATTGTACCATCTCTTTCGACGGCATGTTCTCCTGTTATAAAGCTCAATTTTGTGTATTCTCGAAATTTCGCCAGATTTTGGCCAATATATCAGGAGAAAATGAATTGGAAAGAGGTATACTAAATTTCAGCTTCAAAGGCATCGCCTTAAAGTTGCAAATAAGAGGCGCAGGCCTTTCAAGAGGCGTTCGAAAATTCTGCGTCTCGTTGTTAAACAATCACTGTCTCGAAACACCTGCGCCACTTCTCGCTCTTTGATTTGCTCTCCAGAGACGTTACTTTGTTCCATCTCTTTCGACGGCATGTTGTCCTGCTACAAAGCCCAATTCTGTGGATTCTGAAAATTTTCGCCAGATTTTGGCCAATATATCAGGAGAAAATGAAGTGGAAAGAGGTATACTAAATTTCAGCTTCAAAGGCATCGCCTTAAAGTTGCAAATCAGAGGCGCAGGCCTTTCAAGAGGCGTTCGAAAATTGTGCGTCTCTTCGTTAAACAGTCACTGTCTCAAAACACCTGCGCCACTTCTCGCTCTTTGATTTGCTGTCCGGAGACGTTACTTTGTGCCATCTCTTTCGACGGCATATTCTCCTGTTACAAAGCCCAATTTTGTGCATTCTGAAAATTTTCGCTAGATTTTGGCCAATATATCAGGAGAACATGAAGTGGAAAGAGGTATACTAAATTTCAGCTTCAAAGGCATCGCCTTAAAGTTGCAATTAAGAGGCGCAGGCCTTTCAAGAGGCTTTCGAAAATTCAGCGTCTCTTCGTGAAACAGTCACTGTCTCGAAACACCTGCGGCACTTCTCGCTCTTTCGTTTGCTGTCCGGAGACGTTATATTGTTCCATCTCTTTCGACGGCATGTTCTCCTGTTATAAAGCTCAATTTTGTGTATTCTCGAAATTTTCGCCAGATTGTGGCCAATATATCAGGATAACATGAAGTCGAAAGAGGTATACTAAATTTCAGCTTCAAAGGCATCGCTTAAAAGTATCAAATCAGAGGCGCAGGCCTTTCAAGAGGTGTTCGAAAATTGTGCGACTCTTCGTTAAACAGTCACTGTCTCGAAACATCTGCGCCACTTCTCGCTCATTGATTTGCCCTCCGGAGACGTTACTTTGCGCCATCTCTTTCGACGGCATATTCTCCTGTTACAAAGCCCAATTTTGTGCATTCTGAAAATTTTCGCCAGATTTTGGCCAATATATCAGGACAAAATGAAGTGGAAAGAGGTATACTAAATTTCAGCTTCAAAGGCATCGCCTTAAAGTTGCAAATAAGAGGCGCAGGCCTTTCAAGAGGCGTTCGAAAATTCTGCGTCTCGTTGTTAAACAATCACTGTCTCGAAACACCTGCGCCACTTCTCGCTCTTTGATTTGCTCTCCGGAGACGTTACTTTGTGCCATCTCTTTCGACGGCATGTTCTCCTGTTACAAAGCCCAATTCTGTGGATTCTGAAAATTTTCGCCAGATTTTGGCCAATATATCAGGAGAAAATGAAGTGGAAAGGGGTATACTAAATTTCAGCTTCAAAGGCATCGCCTTAAAGTTGCAAATAAGAGGCGCAGGCGTTTCAAGAGGCGTTCGAAAATTCAGCGTCTCTTCGTGAAACAGTCACTGTCTCGAAACACCTGCGCCACATCTCGCTCTTTCGTTTGCTGTCCGGAGACGTTATATTGTACCATCTCTTTCGACGGCATGTTCTCCTGTTATAAAGCTCAATTTTGTGTATTCTCGAAATTTTCGCCAGATTTTGGCCAATATATCAGGAGAAAATGAATTGGAAAGAGGTATACTAAATTTCAGCTTCAAAGGCATCGCCTTAAAGTTGCAAATAAGAGGCGCAGGCCTTTCAAGAGGCGTTCGAAAATTCTGCGTCTCGTTGTTAAACAATCACTGTCTCGAAACACCTGCGCCACTTCTCGCTCTTTGATTTGCTCTCCAGAGACGTTACTTTGTTCCATCTCTTTCGACGGCATGTTGTCCTGCTACAAAGCCCAATTCTGTGGATTCTGAAAATTTTCGCCAGATTTTGGCCAATATATCAGGAGAAAATGAAGTGGAAAGAGGTATACTAAATTTCAGCTTCAAAGGCATCGCCTTAAAGTTGCAAATAAGAGGCGCAGGCGTTTCAAGAGGCGTTCGAAAATTCTGCGTCTCTTCGTTAATCAGTCACTGTCTCGAAACATCTGCGCCATATCTCGCTCTTTGATTTGCTCTCCGGAGACGTTACTTTGTGCCATCTCTTTCGACGGCATATTCTCCTGTTACAAAGCCGAATTTTGTGCATTCTGAAAATTTTCGCCAGATTTTGGCCAATATATCAGGAGAACATGAAGTCAAAAGAGGTATACTAAATTTCAGCTTCAAGGGCATCGACTTAAAGTTGCAAATAAGAGGCGCAAGTCTTTCAAGAGGCTTTCGAAAATTCTGCGTCTCTTCGTTAAACAGTCACTGTCTCGAAACACCTGCGGCACTTCTCGCTCTTTCGTTTGCTGTCCGGAGACGTTATATTGTTCCATCTCTTTCGACGGCATGTTCTCCTGTTATAAAGCTCAATTTTGTGTATTCTCGAAATTTTCGCCAGATTGTGGCCAATATATCAGGATAACATGAAGTGGAAAGAGGTATACTAAACTTCAGCTTCAAAGGCATCGCCTTAAAGTTGCAAATCAGAGGCGCAAGCCTTTCAAGAGGCGTTCGAAAATTCTGCGTCTCGTTGTTAAACAATCACTGTCTCGAAACACCT